>NW_027495038.1:0-225065 GCF_021521415.1 Bidens hawaiensis
GCTATTAGCAAATTTATTTCTCTTCACATGTTGAATACAAATATGGTGATTCAAACAACAAATTCCATGTGTAACCTTATCAAACTAAAAGTTAAACGTTGCCATTATCAGAAAATGTTATACCCTTTTTTTTATAACAAATTGTACCTTTATTTTGTATCTTATTACATAACCAATGTCTTAATGTATATAAGAAAATGTTGTTAAAAAAAGAAACGAGCATGCATTACACAACAATGTACTCTAGCAAACTTAATATTTACTATAATGGCAATGTTTTATAGCTTAATAACTAGGTTAGTGACCCGTGTAACACACGGCCGGATAAAATAAATTTAAAAAATAGAAAAAAAAATAATTATACAGAATGATTAAAATATTACATAAATATAGAAATTTTATAATCTCATTCATTGTTGATATAATAAAAGATTAGTTTTAAACTTAATAGGAATGGTAACTTATCGACGGCGGAATAAACCATAGCTTTGTTTTTCAGTATGATCGGTTTTATCATTTAAAAGAAGGTTGTTACGCAACTTGTTGCACACTTACCTGTCTATTGATTGTAATTGGACTGTTTTTAACTTTGAATGAAAAATGCTTAAGTTAAAAAAAATTAATAAAATAAACTTATAATTATTGTAAAACATAAAGAACACCAATAAAAACAGTGTAACTTCAATAATGTATAAACATAATATAACCATATTTACATACATTGTACATGTCGACAGTAGTTCATTGAATGTCCACATGCCCCCATTTTCTTATGTGAGGACATTTCAGATTCCAAAATTTCCGAATGTCTTTCCATTTTAGCTCATTGGACCTCATACGAGTCACACCTACAAAAAATATATGTATGTAAATAATACAGTAAGAAAGCAGGTCACAATGTGTCAACGGGTCAAATTCAACCAATGTGTATTGTTAATACATCAAACTTAATCACCCATTATATTTAAATTATTTGTTATTTGTACTTCAATAATATAGCTTTTATAATCATACTTGATAAGTTAATAGGCTAATTACTTACAAAAGATTATAATTGTTTGGACACGAAGTACTTCGGTCAACCCATCTTAAGCTGGCACATACAAAAATTAATCCGTTACTCGTACCTTCTCTTCTAATCCAATAACCTCGATAGCTAACAGCCTCAAGTTCCACCTAACAACATAAAATTTAAAGAAAATTATTTAAAAAAAATTAGCAAACATGTGTCATACCCTCACGAGCTTATTTATTTATATTTATTTATATACCCATTTGGCCCATTAGAGACACAACACGAATCGACCCATTTATAAGTAGAAATATGACCAACAAATGAAATGATATACTAACCGGTAATTACCATGAGAATCTCTAGCTCAATCAATTTTAACCTAGGATTTTTCAATTCCTTGACATGTTGTAACAACATCAAGTTGAGTAAACTAACAAGTTGACCTAAAAATGTATATCTACAATGGCAATTACAATGTTACCATACCCAACAAAAATTATAGATTAAATGCACAAATCACAACCATTCCCAACAAAACAGAGAATGATTTGAACTTATTTACTTTCAAATTTGGTTATTAACATGATTAAGCATGTAGTCTCAAATAAATCAAATACCACTTTTACTCCCAAAGGACCAAAGACAAAGCACTCGATAAATTCTCATATCATAGTTTGCGCAAACCCTAAATCAGAATGATTGTACAAATTGAGCAAATGTACTCAATTCTCGAAAATGTAAAAACTACAAATAAAATGCTAAAAACAAAATATGTGCTTAAAACATAAGCAAAATTGTGACAAAAAAAATCTTCTTACTACCATTGGACCAAAAATCGGCAACTTTTATTTCAAATGAACTAAACTTTTCACAAATCCCTAAATTTCCCTTCGACCGAAAGCCGAAGAATGTTGACCTGTACTCAAAATCTTAACTCAAAACTAAATCTTTGATATGTTTAACCTACACATGTATAACCTGCAACTTGCAAATTTTCTGTTAAAAAATACCTAAAACAGAATTTCCATGATTATCCTACACATGTATAACCTGTAGTTTGCAAATTTTTCCATAATTACAAAAAGAAAAGCATAAAAAAAACATTTTGACTTTTAAGTTAGTAAGTACTATAATTTAAAACAAATAGTTTCGACCCAAAGTCAATATGTTTATAACCCTTTTTGATCAGCCACTTTTGACCTAAACCAATTCAAAACTCTTTTAAAATAACCCGTTCGACCCGAACTCATTCTAATCATACCCCATTTTGACCCGAAATCAAATTACTCAAAAACCCATTGACCCGAAGTAGTGTGAACTAAAATATGAACCGGCCCACTTGTTTAAATAAACATAAAAGCCAAGAATGCATAATTAAAGAAATATGTCTTTTAAGTAACAAAATTCTGTAAATTAAAACAACCCGTTTCAAACGCAAAGTTATTGTATTCGTAACCCTGTTTGATGTAATCCAACTTGATACTCTTTTAAAAACAACCATTTTCAAAGCTGTGCTCATACCGATCATAAGCTATTTCGACCCGAACTCATTCCAATCGTAACCGGTTTGGACCTGAACGCATTGTACTCAAAGGGGTATGAAAGATTTGTGCAAGATTTATGGTTTGTAAAATAAAAACTAAACAAATTATAAGTTATAAACATTTGTTTTCAAAAATTTGATTTATTAAGTGTTTGTTTCATACGATGGACCATAACACCATTGTTTGACATTAGACCACTAAAAACATGAGATAATTAAGAAAACTTTAAGCATTTTCTATTTGGTGATGACCAAAATAGCATCATCCTTAAATTAAGGAAAGGTTAATTGGTGGAGAAATGAAAGTCATTCTTCAACACATAATCCTTCCAGTCAGTTAAAGAAAAACGAGTATATTCGGCGTTGTTTCTTCAGCAAACAAATTCCTAACCTTAATAACACGTTTCTTTGAAAAAAGTAAACCTAAATCGATCCCTAAATCTGTCATTCAGAAACGTATCTTAAGCGTAATAATTTGATAGAAACCATAAACAGCATAGCAATAATGATCTATCAAGAATCAATAACTGGTCGATTCAATAGTTAACCGATTGGAACATGAGACCAAAATTATATGCGATAAATGAATGGAATTAGAGTAAACTACTCATACACGAACTATTAAATGAATTGGATTAGCATATTAGTAACAAACATTTAATTGGTTGAAGAGTTGGGATCTAAAGATACATGGTGTGCCGATTGAGACTTCGTGTGGGGAAAGAACTGCCCAAGTGAAGATTTAGGGTTTCAAATTTCAAATATTTGACGGATAATACTATGTAAGAAGGTTTGATTGGGTTATAAAATTGGAATCGGGTTCGTGTGAATCTTCAATATTGACAGAATTTTGTATATTCAAATAAATAGTTATTTGGTGGTAATCATAAAACTAGCAATCGTCTGGTTGACATCATATGTGGATAATCTAGTTAAGAGCCGTGTGAAAAATAAGTATTGTTTTAATAGAGTAGTTAGATTATTATGTGGACTTTTAATATTACTGTAGTTTTCATATGCATTATATTTTTACAAACCCTTCTAACACTAAAAATAATACGATTAAAGAAACTTTCTAAATTGTGAGACCTGCGAATAAAAAACATGTAAAGAAAGAAGATATACAATTTTTATTTAATAAAAAAAGGAGTTTCTAACCATATTAAACTAACTTATTTATAAAGTTATATGTTATCCAATAATATATAAATTTATAAACAAGAGAATTTATAACATTATATTTACTATATATTTTTTATATAAAGATCGAAAGGCATATTTTATGTATTATTTTTGTTATTTTTATATATGTTATATGTTATTTTTATTACAAAAAGTACATGTTTATCAAATAAAAGTAAAAAAAACAGAATTATTTAATAAAATTCAAAATCAGCTTTTCAAAATATTAAAATGGTTTGTTTTCGTAAAAAAAAGTTTGTTTTTATTAAAGCTAAAAGATATTCAATGATTTTAAGGGAGAGAAATCCAAAAACACTTGATAATAGTATGGTTGAAGAACATATCCAGGAGATGTGTCAAGTGAGGAAGGGCTTGATGATATCCAGGGTGTTGTTAACGATCGTCATACGGCACCTAACAACACAAAGGAGGTTGAGGCTACAATTAGGATGGCTAGTGACTTGGGATGAATTTCGAGGGCATTGAAGATCTTGTTTATAAGGTTATAGACGAAGAAGGGTTTAGAACCCTAGGTTTAGGTTAGGTTTACAATGTTGACCCAGATGGATAAAGCAATCAGATCAAAAGAACGAACAAACAAGCAAACACGCGATATTGGGGTGACAACCCTACGGTCCCTTTTTCATATAATCAAACGAACATAACAAACAACACTTCACGAACATACAAGAAGAAGAGACATATCTTAAACTCTCTCTAATAAAACTTATAATGACCCTATTTATATACCTACTAAACTTGTTATAAGAGACAACCCTAACTTGAAAAACAAGACAGGCTTATTCTTGATTAATCCATAATATTCTTACCATACTAAACAAATATTAATAAAAAACTTAACAAAACAAACCCCGAACTTTAATCACTTAAAAAATCAAGATTACCCCCATTAATCTTGAATTGTATTTCTTCTTGTATTTGTTCCTCTTTTTCAACCGGCTATAGCATACTTGCTTCATCGATTCTTCAAACTTAGCATGCGTTCCTTCAGTGCTTAACTTTGAAGCCATGTTGTTATTTTCTTTCTCAACTCGCTTCTTCTCATCAACTCGTTCTTAAGAAATACTTTCACGAACTCCAAACAAATTGTCACAACCCCATCTTAGGCCTAGGAGTGCGATCAACAGTTGGTACCTTGTTTGTAAATAAATCAGAGTAGCGGGTTATTAGCGGAAGACTTATAAAAACACGAGGATCGATATTATAAATATTTACATTATAAAAAGACGAGACGAGAGTCTCGTTTAGTATTTACTTGTTTATATGTTTTACAAAAACATCATATTTTAATATTCAAACAAAATTATCCGAGCCATCGAATTCTTGAGCTCTTCGTCTTTCAAGCTCTAATCTTGGTTACCTGCAAAATGTTAATAAAATACGTCAGCAACAAATGCTGGTGAATATGCTGACGCTAAAAATATTTTCTTTAGTTAATCACCCCTCGAGACCACGTAAGTCTCGGCCCATCTTGGCTTACGAATAATCAAGTTAAACAATCATTATAAACTCGAGTCTCTACACTAGGTCACCTCAGCAAAACACCGCAGCGTTTCGACATAACTTAGGTACCATAAATATACACATGGTCAGTCTCACTCGGACGTAACTTAGGTCCGGCCCATCGTGGCTGGAGGTCGTGACCAAGCGTGGTGCGATATGCCCACCGCGTTCCACATATGTAAGGATCCAGAAAAACGTATACCACAGCCTGAGGGCTAGGCTTATACTCTTATTTACAATGTTTTTAGAGACACATAGGCTCATGTAAAGTTTTACATATAACACGTTTGTTTGTTTGAAAAAAAGTTTATAAAAGTTGGGCGTATTCACCTTTTCAATGGATCGGCTTCCAACACCGTCCGTGAGTCTTTCTCTTCCTATCTCGCACCTATAGTACGAGTATAACTTTTGTTAGTCGGATACACGATCCGTCTTAAGACCTTTAGTCTTATTTATCTCGATAAACCTTTAGTTCATTATCTCTTTTTACTTTAAAACCTTTAGTTAAAAAGTTTTTTTTTTATAAACCTTTAGTTTATTTATAAAAACCCTACGTTTTTTCTTCATTAAGAAATGTATCTTTCTTTATTATTTAAGTATACTCATTATACTTAAACAATATATTTTATAACGAAGAATATTCATATACATATATACTCACATATATATTTCATTTTTCTTTTCTTTATTTTCTTTGTTATATATTTCTTTGTTTATCGAGAATAACTTCGACTTGGGGTATTAAGCCCTTATAATATTTATTATTATTTTATTCGGACATTATGCCTACCTTTCTCGGCTCAATAAACCCTATTCACTCATGCAGCACTTCGACTCTTTTTCTTTATCAACGCTCAATTGATCAACCCTTTACTTGGACACGCGAATCGAACACCAACACTTCTTGGCACGCTCTTCGAGATACTCGTCGGGATGTCAAGACATCATCTCCTTCTTATTTATAATATCGCTGTAGAGTGGTACGGTTATCGAGGTAATAGACACGGAATACGAGTAATCGGGCACGTTTTACGAGGAATTTTTAAAGAGAGAGTGGATATTCTAGAGAGAGTTGAGAGCTGAGATTGGGATGGAATGAATGAGAACCCATGGATGCTATTTATAGACTCGATTTTGGATCCCATCGCGCTACACGATGGCTCCTTGGCTAACCTATCACGTATCGCGATAGAGGTTAGCAGGGTCACTACATAGACCTGCCACGTGGCGAGCATAGACCTGCCACGTGGCGACACGTGGCAGGCGCCGCGCCACGTGGCGGACGTGTTGCCACGTGGTGACACATGGCGGACGTGTTGCCACGTGGCGGAAGACGTTGCCACCGTGTGCCACGTGTCACTGCGTGTCAGATACCCCATCGCGGTACGTGATGAGGCTCTTTCCCGATCCATCGCGTACCGCGATGGGTCAGGATTTCAGAATTTTCATTTTAGTCCCTTGAGTTTGGAAATTGATTGTTTTTGTCCCTCGACTTCGATTCTTGACATTTTTGGTCGAAATTTACGTGATGTTACATCCTCCCCACCTTGGAATAAATCTCGTCCTCGAGATTACTTACGAGAACAAGTAGGGATATTTCTTTCTCATTTCGGACTCGAGTTCCCAAGTATACTTGGGCCCTCTTCGTGAGTCCCATCTCACCTTTACGATTTTCAAAGTTCGTCTTTTTAATTTCTTATTTTTCGAATCTTCAATTTGAATTGGTCTTTCAATAAATTTAAATTCTCATTAATTTCTATATCTTTTAGTGGCATTGAAAGAGATTCGTTGGCTAAACACTTACGCAGATTCGAAACAAGGAATACGTCGTGTATCCCTTGCATTTCCTCGGGCAGTCGCAATCGGTATGCAACAGTGCCGATTCGTTCAAGTACCTCGAAGGGTCCAACGAATCGAGGACTTAGCTTTCCTTTCTTGCCGAAGCAAATGACGCCTTTCCATAGCGAGACCTTTAATAAGACTTTGTCACCGACATTAAACTCTAGCGGCTTACGACAGACATCGGCGTAACTCTTTTGGCGATCACGTGCCGTTTTAAGTCATTCTCAAATTTGAAGAACTTTGTCGGTGGTTTCTTTGACTATTTCGGGTCCAGATAATTGATTGTCTCTGGTTTCAGACCAGCACACGGGCGTTCTACATTTTCGACCATATAACGCCTCGAATGGTGCGTCTTGAATGCTCGCGTGATAACTATTATTCTACGAAAATTCCATTAGGGGTAAGTGGTCGTCCCAACTTCCACCTAAATCTATCACACAAGCGTGGAGCATATCTTCCAACGTTTGAATTGTCCTTTCGCTTTGCCCATCAGTTTGTGAATGATAGGCGGTGCTAAGGTTTAACTTGGTGCCTAATGCTTGTTGGAAGCTTTTCCAAAAGTGAGACGTGAAACGGCTGTCTTGATCAGAGATTATAGACAGCGGTACTCCATGTAAAGCAACAATGTTGTTCACATATATGCGCGCTAATCTATCCATTGAGTACGACTCATTGATTGGAATAAAATGTGCGGATTTGGTTAATCTATCGACGATCACCCAAATAGCATTGTGTTTTCGAGTCGTTTTCGGGAGTTTGGTAATGAAATCCATAGTAACTAACTCCCACTTCCATACGGGAAGTTTGGGTTGCTGAAGCAATCCCGAAGGCTTTTGATGTTCAGCCTTGACTTTCAAACATGTTAGACATTTCGCAACGTGCAAAGCGATGTCCTTTTACATCCCATTCCACTAGTAGTTTGGCTTGGGGTTTTGATACATTTTATCACTACCGGGTGCATCATGTATTTGGACTTATGGGCTTCGTTCATAATCATTTCACGCAAGTTCCCAATAATTGGTACCCAAATTCGGTTTCCCAATCTAAGGATACCATCGTCACCTTTGACTAACGAGTCAATGGCGCCGTTACGTTTTTCATCGGAGATCTTGTTTACATTGATCACTTGAGTTTGAGCATATTTGATTTGGTCAATAAGATCGATTTGAAGTTCTAACCTTAACGCTCGGACTCTTTTTGGCTTTTCGTGCTCTTTAAGACTTAAGGCATCGGCCACAACGTTGGCCTTACCTTCATGATAAACGATCTCACAGTCGTATTCGTTAAGAGTTTCCATCCAGCGTCATTGGCGCATATTAAGCTCTTTTTGCTCAAAGATGTGTTTCAAGCTTTTATGATCAGTGTACACGATAAATCTTACTCCATAGAGATAGTGCCTCCATATCTTAAGTGCAAAGATTATGTCGCCTAACTCTAGATCGTGAGTCGTATAGTTCTTTTCGTGCACCTTGAGTTGATGAGAGGCGTAAGCTATTACTTTCTTTCGTTGCATTAGCACACATCCCAAACCGGAATGAGACGCATTGCTAAATATAACGAAATCTCCAGTACCTTCTGGCAAGGCCAGTATAGGAGCTTAGGTAAGCTTTTGTTTAAGTATATCGAACGCTTCTTGTTGCTTTGTTCCCCATTCATACTAGATATTCTAGCGAGTTAAAGAAGTTAAGGGAACAGCAATTCGGGAAAAGTTTTCGATGAACCTACGGTAATAGCCGGCCAATCCCAAGAAACTTCGGATCTCGGTTGGCGACTTTGGCATCTCCCACTTAGAGATAGCTTCAATCTTAGCGGGATCAACTTGAATACCATTGACGTTGATAATATGACCAAGAAATTGCACTTCGGGTAACCAGAATTCGCATTTCGAGAACTTGGCGTACAACTTCTCGGTCCTAAGAATTTCAAGTAAGATTCGAAGAGGATTTTCATGATCGTCCTTAGACTTAGAATAAATAAGTATGTCGTCTATGAAGACGATAACAAATTTTTCCAAGTAAGGTTTACAGATACGATTCATCATGTCCATGAACGCAGCTGGTGCATTAGTAAGTCCGAATGGCATAACAGTGAACTTATAATGGCCATACCTTGTTCGAAAGGCGGTTTTCGGAATGTCTTTGGATTGAACTTTAAGTTGGTGATAGCCGGAACGAAGATCGATTTTTGAAAAGAAGCTAGCACCTTGAAGTTGGTCAAACACATCGTCAATTCGAGGAAGTGGATAATGATTCTTAATTGTGACTTTGTTGAGAGCTCGGTAGTCAATGCACATGTGCATGGATCCGTCCTTCTTTTTAACGAATAGTATCGGCGCTCCCCATGGCGATGAACTTGGTCGTATAAAACCTTTCTCGAGAAGCTCGTCTAATTGTTTCTTTAGTTCCTTCATTTCGGTTGGCGCGAGGCGATACGGAGCCTTGGCGATCGGAGCAGTACCATGAATAAGATCGATCCTAAACTCTACTTCACGATCGGGAGGAATGCCAAGAAGTTCATCGGGAAATACCTCGGCATAATCGGAAACAACAGGAACGTCTTTGATTTCTTTGGGCTTTGATTCTTTGGTGACGTAGGCCATGAATGCTAAGCATCCTTGATTTAAACATTTGTTAGCCCTTATCATTGAGATTAGGGTAACTCGGCCAGCGTCTTTATCCCCTTCAATTCGAATAGTTTGTTTATCCGGGGCTTGAAGTTCAACGGTCTTTCTATTGCGGAGGATACGAGCATGGTTGTCGGATAACCAATCCATACCCAATACAACGTCAAAACCAGCAAGAGTCATAGGTAGCAATTGTATAGGCAAAACATAACCGGCTAATAAGATTTTTCCGTTTTCTAAAGCTTCGGAGATTTTAATAGTTTCGCCACTAGTGGTCTCGACGCATAGAGTTTTATTTAGTTTGATTAAAGGTTCGTTTAATAGACTACAAAAGTTATAATCTATAAAACTTAAGTTGGCTCCTGAATCAAACAAGACTCTAGCATAAGCGTTGTTAACAAGGAACGTACCGGTGATGGTTTCCGGTGTATCGGCCGCTTTCTTCGTATCGAGGACGAAGACTCTTGCATTACCCTTCTTGGGCTCATTCTTTTGACCGCTACCAACCGCACCACCAGTCGCTGTCTTGTTCTTGGGGCATTCAAAGCTGAGATGTCCCATCTCCTTACAGTTGAAACAGGTCATCTTCTTCTTCCAACAGTCGGCCATTGCGTGGCCGGGTCTATTACATGACTCACATACTCAAGGAGCAAAGTTGCATCTACCCCTATGATACTTCTTGCAGATTTTGCATTGAGAGATGCCGAGATTGGAGCTAGACCTTCGTTAGTCAACTCCTTTACCCTTGAAACGGGTATCTCCACCTTTCCTCGTGTCGTGAGTTGTCACAACCTTCTTATCCTCCTCCTTATTGCGGATCATTCCGCCCATCAAGTATCCAGCCAACTCCATTGGGGAGTCGGCGGTTTGTTGCAAGTGTGACCTTACCATGTCACGAATCTCTCGTGGCAGTCCCCAAATATAACGTAATACTTTGCTGGACTCGGGGGTAACCGGCTGGGGAACCAAATGACAGTATTCATGGAATTTTGTATTATACTCACGAAGGTTCGTTCCAACCACCTTATGAGTCAAGAACTTGGTTTGAATTTGGTCCGTTTCGTGCATCGGACAGAATTTCGACATCAACTCCTTGAACTCATTCCAGGTCAAGCTATACATCACCTCCCTTCCTCTACTCATCATTAACGTGTTCCACCACTCCAGTGCCTCGCCGTTGAACATCAAGGCAGAGTATTGAATCTTTTCCTCGTCCGAACACTTGATTGTATTTACTATTGTCTCCATCTCTTCGAGCCACCTCATGGTTGTGATGGCTCCCTTGTCACTGTGGAATTCTTTCGGTCCATAGTACTTAAAGTCTTTAAACGAACACCCACCGATCTTAAGTTTCTTAAATTCTTGTCTAACGCCTCCATCGGCATTCGACTCATGAACACTTTCTTCTAGATGAGATGGTTTCGGACGTGACTTAACAAATTTTTGAGAAGGGTGTACAGATTGGGAATGTTTTGTTTGTCTAGATTGTGATCTAAATTCAGATTCTTCTCTAACAGCCTTCTTAATCATTTTTTGGATTTGATTCATATATTTATCGGGGATCGGTTCCTCTCATTCTTTCTCGAGACCTTTCCCTTTCTCTTCTCGTTTCTCGGCTTCCTTTTGGGAAACCTCTCGATTATCACTTTGTCTAGACATTCTTTATCTTTTATTTTTTTTATCTGAAATTTAACATATTTCTTTCTTAATACACAAATTTTTATTTATTTCACATATATACATATAATAAAACGACATGTATATTATTTAATAACATACTTATATATCGTTCAAGCGATATATAAATTCCTATCCTTATTACATTGCATATTACATATAACATACAAACTATCTTAACATACAACTTCAACTCTTGAAAATATGCCATCAACACCATCATTCTCTCAATCCTTCATGAATTTCTTCACTACCTTGGTTAGCTTGTTGCACTTTCGAAGAAGCTTGTCTCCTATCTTCTTCTTTTTCTTCTCATCCAAAGCAATTTTCTTCCTAAGGTCATCAGTTTCGTGCAAGGCTCGATCCAAATGCTCCTCTTGTGATTGCGGCATCTCGTTCGGGTATCCATACTTCGGAGGTGGGTCACAATAACCCATCATCACAATGTCATAATGGTTATTCGGGTTTGGATACGGAGATGTTGTCACATCGGAGGGATAGTTGAATAATGCATCAGCAGTTCATTTTGCTCACGGATCTCATTGGCCTGTTCTTCAATGGATGGAACCTTACCTTGGTATGGTGGAAAGCTTGATGACGCCTTACCCTTGAGTTCATGGAGATATTGCATATACGGGTCAACCGAACCGTTCGGGTATCCATACTTCGGAGGTGGGTCACAATAACCCATCATCACAATGTCATAATGTTTCTTTGGGTTTGGATACGGAGATGTTGTCACATCGGAGGGATAGTTGAAGAATGCATCGGCAGCTTCATTTTGCTCACGGATCTCATTGGCCTGTTCTTCAATGGATGGAACCTTACCTTGGTATGGTGGAAAGCTTGATGACGCCTTACCCTTGAGTTCATGGAGAAATTGCATATACGGGTCAACCGAACCATAGCTTGGGGTTGAGTGTTGTTCTTCGATCGATGTGGTTACTTCTTTTGGATTGTCCGGATATTCCTTCTCAGGGTCGGTTTCCTCTTCCGGCTCTTCTTCTAGTTCCTCTTCGGTCATTGCCGGCATGTGAATCTTCTCGTATGGCATCGTCACTCTCATCTTGGGCTTATGAGATGGCCCTTCCTTGTTGATGCGGGAATCGGCAGAATCCATAGTTGAAGTGCCGGTATGCCACCTTCGTTAATCGGAGTGGCATTGCATCCAGTCGGATGAAGGAGATTTTGGTTCCTCTTTAATTGGTAAGTTGGAGAGGAAAGCATACGAAGGATGAGGATTCGGTGGTAAGTGTGTTGATCCTCCAGATGGGTAATAAGGTGGGATTTTGGTTGGTTGATAAGTCGGGATCTCGTTAGGATGATATGTCGGGACCTCGGATGGTTGATACATCGGTAGACTTGTTGGATGGTAGCTGGAATGTCTTGGTGCTTGGTACACTTGATATGGAGTGTTATCTAGATGGTAGATAGGACTTGGATTGGGGTTTTGGTTATGTTCTTCGTTGGAGTTGAAGAATGATTCGAAGTAATCCTTGCTCATGATGTCTTTCGGGAATTTGTAATACTTCCTTGCTCTTCTTGCTTCATTATCATAATATTCCATTAACTTCTCGTAAGACATCTTGATAGGTGGTTTAGATTGAGGAGAGGGAAAGAAAGGGTTACCAACCAATCTTATCCCTATTTCAAATAACAAGTAAATAATTCCTATGCTTGGATCGAAGCTTGGGTATTGTTTTATGATACCCAATTCGCTAAGGTCGATGGCTCTGATACCAACCTGTCACACCCCCATCTTAGGCCTAGGAGTGCGATCAACAGTTGGTACCATGTTTGTAAATAAATCAGAGTAGCGGGTTATTAGCAGAAGACTTATAAAAACACGAGGATCGATATTATAAATATTTGCATTATAAAAAGACGAGACGAGAGTCTCGTTTAGTATTTCCTTGTTTATATGTTTTACAAAAACATCATATTTTAATATTCAAACAAAATTATCCGAGCCATCGGATTCTTGAGCTCTTCGTCTTTCAAGCTCTAATCTTGGTTACCTGCAAAATGTTAATAAAATACGTCAGCAACGAATGCTGGTGAATATGCTGACGCAAAAAATATTTTCTTTACTTAATCACCCCTCGAGACCACGTAAGTCACGGCCCATCTTGGCTTAGGAATAATCAAGTTAAACAATCATCATAAACTCGAGTCTCTACACTAGGTCACCTCAGCAAAACACCGTAGCATTTCGAATAACTTAGGTACCATAAATATACACATGGTTAGTCTCAGTCGGACGTAACTTAGGTCCGGCCCATCGTGGCTGGAGGTCGTGACCAAGCGTGGTGGGATGTGCCCATCGCGTTCCACATATGTAAGGATCCAGAAAAACGTATACCACAGCTTGAGGGCTAGGCTTATACTCTTATTTACAATGTTTTTAGAGACACATAGCATCATGTAAAGTTTTACACATAACACGTTTTTCTATTTGAAAACAAGTTTATAAAAGTGTGGCGTATTCACCTTTTCAATGGGATCGGCTTCCAACACCGTCCGTGAGTCATTCTCTTGCTATCTCGCACCTATATTACGAGTATAACTTTTGTTAGTCGGATACACGATCCGGCTTAAGACCTTTAGTCTTATTTATCTCGATGAACCTTTAGTTCATTATCTCTTTTTACTTTAAAACCTTAAGTTAAAAAGTATTTTTTTTTTATAAACCTTTAGTTTATTTATAAAAACCCTACGTTTCTTCTTCTTTAAGAAACTTATTTCTTTCTTTATTATTTAAGTATACTCATTATACTTAAACAATATATTTTATAAAAAAGAATATTCATATACATATATACTCACATATAAATTTCATTTTTCTTTTCTTTATTTTCTTTGTTATATATTTCTTTGTTTATCGAAAATAACTTCGACTTGGGGTATTAAGCCCTTATAATATTTTATTATTATTTTATTCGGGCATTATGCCTACCTTTCTCGGCTCAATAAACCCTATTCACTCATGCAGCACTTCGACTCTATTTCTTTATCAACGCTCGATCGATCAACCCTTTACTTGGATACGTGAATCGAACACCAACACTTCTTGGCACACTCTTCGAGATGATCGTCGGGATGTCAAGACAGCATCTCCTTCTTGTTTATAATATCGTTGTAGAGTTGTACGATTATCGAGGTAATAGACACGGAATACGAGTAATCAGGCACGTTTTACGAGGAATTTTTAGAGAGAGAGTGGATATTCTAGAGAGAGTTGAGAGTTGAGTTTGGGATGGGTTGAATGAGACCCCATGGCTGCTATTTATAGACTCGATTTTGGATCCCATCGCTACGCGATGGGCTCCTTGGCTAACCTATCGTGTATCGCGATATAGGTTAGCTGAGTCACTGCGTAGACATGCCACGTGGCGACACGTGGCAGGCGCCGCGCCACGTGGCAACACGTGGCGGACTTGTTGCCACGTGGTGACACATGGCGGCATACGTTTCCACCGTGTGCCACGTGGCACACGTGTCATTGCGTGTCAGATACCCCATCGCGGTACGCGATGGGGCTCTCTCCTGATCCATCGCATAGCGCGATGGGTCAGGATTTCAGAATTTTCATTTTAGTCCGTTGAGTTTGGAAATTGATAATTTTGGTCCCTCGACTTCGATTCTTGACATTTTTGGCCGAAATTTACGTGATGTTACACAAATCATTCAGAATCGTTCCAAACTGAAAGTCCCTCACTTTCATAATCGGTTTCACATCATAACTTTCTTTCTTTTTAACCTCAATGTGTTAGGATTACAACATACATGAAGCTTGATGTTGTACGTGATATACTGATATATATAGGTATTTCCCTTGTATATTTAATGTATTATTTTATTAGTTTTCTTTCGTTTTTAGTTAATATTTGTATACAATTAACATATATGTGTTTTGTAGGTTCCGGAAGTTGAACGTAGTTGAAAGGGGTGAAAAACGAGTCAAAATAAGCCTAAACGAGAAACCGGAACGAGTCAGGAAAGAAACCAGAAGGATAACCGATCGAACCGACCGAAGCCGGCCCTTTAGAGCACGCCGCGCCGCGTGGTTAGCTCTCTCTTTCTGGTCGCACGGCGCCTAGAGGAGAAAGTTCAAGATTATTCCACAAATTGTTAGGTTTTGGACCCAATTTCATTATATAAACACCCTTAACTTAACCTGAAAAATACCCTACGACCACCAGACGAATTTTGAGTTTCTTGGAGCTTATATTCGAGTTATTTGGCGGTTTTGAAGGCAATGAATCATCCGGTGAAGAGCTTTACATTGAGATTGAAGACTACGGGTTTTATCACCTTTAATCTTTCGTTTTCATTATTTTTACCATGTTTTCTTTCAGTATTATTTTTGTTTGAATTTATGATGCTAGGCTAAATGTTGAACACAGATCCAATCAACACCGATTCATTGTATTAATTAGATAGTGGATCTAGTTATATGATATGCTATTAATAAGATAATTATATGATAATGATAATATTAACGAAGTATAGAGTGAGAGAGTAATTGGACAGAGGTTCGATGTAATAGTTTAAACAATACTTATATTAACTAAGGCTACACAGCCTTATATAGACGATGGATACCATTCATTACACATCCCATAACGAATGGGATCCATTCGTTAACTTTACATAACTTAAATTAAAGGTATAGCAAATGACTCATTCTCTATACCCACATTCGTCAACATTCCATGATGAATGGAATACATACATAACGAACTAAGGTCCATTCGTTAAACATCCTTAACGAATGAACTGTACAAATAGCGAACTGGCTCATTCGTTAAACATCCTTAACGAATAAGCCTTTACATAATGAATTAGACATAATTACTAAAATGCCCCTTAACATTATAATAATAATAAATTACAAACGATAAGTTACAAAGACTCGAGACGACAAAACCATTCACTAACAAACACCCCCTCGTCTTGTGCTCTATGTCTTTAATTACTTGAACCTAGAGGTCTTCCAATCACGGAAACTATGAATCCCAAATGCATGACAAACACGTACAACACACTGGAATTGCATAGCCCGATCGTAATCTTCTTGACACTCGATCAAAATCTTGTTTTCAAAAAACACGTCATTGTCGGTTTCAGATAAGTTAACGAGCCACATCGGGTCGATAACTCTTATAAAGCTGGTCTTCAGTCCCTTACCCAGCACAATGACTTCCTCGCCGGTAGGATTATCATAATACCATCGATTGAATGATAGGTGAAGACTCTGTGGAAACGTCTTCACTGGTACACGCTTCATCGTTTTTGGCGGTTTAACTTTAAGTACAAGTTTTCTCCAACCCGTACGAGGATCAATCTCTTCAATGCGCTTGAGGGTTGGAACTTGTGGCTTAAAGAACTTAAACCCACGGTTAACTTCGAACAGCAAATGTTGATGAAACCATTCTGCTCGTCGATCTTTACCGCGGTTAATAAACGGCCGAGAGGCGAGTGTACTAGCATCCCACCTCAGTAGTGAGAGAACGTCAGTGATATACTGATAGTACTGAACGTCGTTCTCCCACTTGATAATACAAACCTTTAATTCAGAATCGTATACCCAAGACACAATAGCACCTTTCACAGTCGACACAGCTTTGAACGTTGTTTTCTGATTTGCTTTAGCCCATGCAACAGCGTCCAGTTGTTGTTCTCGATCAACTTAAGCATCGATAATCTTAAGAACAAGCTTGTCCCGATTCTTGAACCAACCTGCAATGTCTTCTTCAGTTGGATCAGACAACCATTCTGACATCTTTTCTTTAATCTTCGTTGTCTTTTTCAGATGGTCTTCAATAGCTTTAACATGTTCTTCAGTAAATGTAGGAACACCCTATCAAAGTTTGATCGATGATATAGATCAGGATATTCCTCTGCTGTCACATCCTCCATCTCAATCTCGTCGTCTTCATAAATAATCGACGTATTCCCATGTGGAATACTCGCATCCAATAACACTTCCTCATCATTCACAGCCTCAACATCCTCTTCAGCCTCCAACTCGTCCATTTCTTCATCGTTCAGCCCCTAATAATAGTGAGATATGTTCGCGAGTTAGGGCACGATCGGCGAACTGCCCTTCTTCAATCTCGTCCGCGTTGTCAGTGCTTCTCACCACCCCCTAATTGTCAATAAATAGTACGGTGTTGGCCTTGATCGACTCAATAGGTTAAGCATCAGTCGAGTCATGATAAACCACCAATTGTTTATCATTTCCTTCACCACCACTAGTGCCAGCACCAGAGAATGAACCGTGAGCTTGTTTAGGCTCACTTCCTCCGGTACCTAGAGCATCAGGATCATCGTCATCGTTCTTCAGCCTCTTCAGAACATCTTCTTTGAAAGTCAGCTGAAGGATGAGATCTTCCTGCTCCTTTATTTTCACCCCATGAGCCGTGACAATCTCACGCAGCTCTTTCGTTTCCTTATGACAGTGGAGACGCACCCCATCAGACAACGTTGGTTAAGCATCATCTGCTCTTGAGCTTAATGATCGGCCGCCATTTGATTCTCGTATAAATGAATCAAACTCAAGAGTATCTCCATCTGATGGGTTGGGGTAAAGTATGAAAAGATGCCGGAACAGGTTGCACCGGACCCTGTGGACGGCTAATTCTCATAAAAGAGACATCCATAGGATGTATCACCATCATAGACGGTGTCGGAGGAACCACTGATGTAGCAGCCGTAGGCCTTGGTATAGAAGATAAAACAAAATGAGGAATCTCACCAAGCCTCGGATCAGATGTGATGGTTGTCGTCAGTTTGAGTGTCGGGTTGCTAGTAGTAAACGGCACCGCTGGTCTTTGAAGTGCAGACGACCTAGGTTCTTAAGGACCAAACGACACCCTAGAACCTTGAGAAACACGACGTTTGGGCGGTTGTTCTGTAGCTAGCGCCTTGCCCTTACGCTTACCTTGAACAACCTGAGAGCTTGCTGCCTCAACTTCAGCACGTCGTTGATCACCATCGTTTCCACCATCACCACCATCATCTCCTCCCACGTTCCCACCTGGTCCTTTTTCTCGTTCGGAATTCAAATCGTCGAGGATCCAACGATCATTAGAGGGACATTCATATGCCGGATTCGACAAATGACCAATCAAACATTTGGTCCTCGGGGTCTCCTGCCTGTAAGACTTCATCTGATTCATCGTGTTCACATTCATGTGTTCCAGCTTTGTAAGGCCCCGTTACCGATGCCTTACATTTGGTGTTGGATTTACTCATAAACATAGTTCTAAATATCAGAGTTAATTAAAACTTTCGTGGAATAACATAAAACATCAATAGTCATTACAAACATTCATATCCTTGTCTTTAAAACATAACTTAAACATGTCTTTTAGTTCAAAACATAACAAATAGATCTTTAGATGCCAGCTTCTTTATTCTACCGCCATGTGTCCCCGCTCAAGCCAACTGCCTCATTCTACTCACCTGCGTGCATACTAAAAGTCAGCTACGCTGAGTGAGTTCTAGTTAATCACATAACATACAATACGTACACTTACCTTCCATTATGCATCCGAAGACACATAATAATTACGTTACTATTTTACTTTCATTACATAACTTCATACATACATACATACATACATACATACATACATACATACATACTTTATTACTTTCATACTATATATTTACTGTCCATTCTATCTCATATATTATTAGGGTATGATCCCTTCCTTTTCTATCTCAGATATTATTAGGGTCTGATCCCTCTTTCCTTTGTCTATCTCAGATATTATTAGGGTCAGATCCCTTTCTTGTCTATCTCTGTTATTATTAGGGTCTGATCCCTCTTTACTTCTCTATATCAGATATTATTAGGGTCTGATCCCTTTCTTCTCTATCTCAGATATTATTAGGGTCTGATCCCTTACTTCTTCATCTTCGTACATTCTGTTTTTAAGTACTCGTAACATACATAACATTCTTTACTCTTTCATACACATTCATACATACATCTATCATACACATCCATCTATCATATACATACCTCCCTTGTCAATACGTGCAATATCCGAAGATCGTTCACGTACCGACAAGCTTTCAATCACATTCAAGATATACATAATTAACATATAAATCATACATGGCATACACTTACCATTTAAGGTAAGTGTATTAACTATCACATCGAGTATGGACACAGCCCCGAAAACATAACAAGGAAATGGGGCTAGAAACTCACCTGAATGCGGTTACGTTCATCGTTTATGGTAATCCCCTTCTTCAGCTGTGCACGACTAACTGTATAACAATTACACGCATCAATTATCTATCACTACCCGTATCGCGTCTCTAGTCTAATTATAACCTTCAACGGACGGGGGTTTGGGGGCAGCGCTCCTAGCAGCGAGGTCTAGGGGCGGCAGCCCCTAGCAGGGTCCAAGGGGCAGAGCCCCTGGCTGGGGTCGAGCTGTCTTAACACATTTTCCATTAGGATTTTAATTTATTATTTAATTCGCTATCTCCTTCGCCATAACGAATTAATCCTAATTCGTTAGTTAATTTGTTACTTTCATATTCTAATTCGTTAACTGATTCGTCGTCCAAACATCACCTGGTTCGTCCTCTGATTCGTTATCATTCCATGGCGAACTAATGGGTAACGAATCACTTGATTCGTCATCTTAGCATAACGAACTGGGCGATCTAATTCGTTATTTGGTCTTAACGAATGGTTGAACTAATTCGCTATCTGGTCATAACGAATGGATTGGCTAATTCGTTATCTTACCATAACGAACTGCCTTCATCTTATCCAAACTTTGAGTTAGGGTCAAAGTCAAAATTGCTAAGAACACGAATTGGTCAACAGTTACCCAATCTGCAATTAAACCTTCGTTTCTTAACCAAATAACATGATTTAGGTATCAACGGATTCGGAATTGCAGCGCCTACAAACCCTAACCATCAAACCGGCCAAACATCAACGTTTAAGGGGTGAGATTTAGGCCTATAGGTTACGTGTTCTTTTAGGTTATCAATTAACCTTTCAAATGCTAACCCATTTCAGTAATATTTGTTTGGTTAGATTTGTTTTCAACATACTAACACAGATCTGTGATTATCTAAATGAATCCGGACCTAAATGAACGATTTCTAGTTATAAACGTACCTTAAACGAGTCGAACTAGGAACACGAGCTGGTCTTTGATGTTTTTTTGGTTCTTCACAACGATCTAGCCCCAACAAGCTCGGGTTTTCGCCTTCGGATCTTGGTTCGGGTTTGTGTGTGTTTTACAAGGTGTAGGCTATGGTGTAGAGATGGATAGAAATGGAAAGGATTAGGGTTTAAGGGGTATTTATACTCCCTTAAGCCCATGGACCTAAGGCCCATTCCATCTTATATTCCATCTTCTAAAGTCATTCTCCAAATTTTATCTAAACTGATGAACGACACACTATCAATTAAACGAAATCATTTTATTTATTCTTATAATCGAAAACAGGATGTTACAAGCTTCAACACATCATTCTCCAAATTCCGATCAATAACCAAATCGGGAATTAAGTCCTGAATGATTAGCTAGACAAACGTGGATACTTCAGAAATTTACCGCGTCGGTTCTTGTCCAAGCAGTTTTCCTTAAGATGATAGAAGATCAGCTAGGAGAAGTTGAACAGTTTGTTCAAAATCAGAGCTACGAATGCCAATTGCAACATGATACGGCATTCGTCATATCCACCATTGCGTCCCCCAAGGCAGTGTATAAGCACGTGAAGTAGATACTTGTATGGGGCGCACAAGTAGGCCTTGTTGTACTGGGAACGTTTAAGGTCACCCACATAAAATATTCGTCGAAATAACCCACGGATCAACTACCTATCAAACTCGCATGGCATGTCTATTTTATCCCCAAATCGAAGCACACGTCGTATAACCCCGGGTGAGATGACAATCAGCTTCTTGTTGACCTCAGCAATGATGTGATTCTCGGACTCAATGTAACGTGCCGAATTCTAGAACGGAAGAATGATGCTGAACTGAACAGAAGTATCAGCAGTAATGGCATGGTGAATCCGTGATCGTTGTAAGAATGCTATCATGTCACCGAATATCTCCTGATCAGCAAAATTATCTTGGATAAAATCGCAAATGTTGTGTTTTTTATCAAATGGTAAAAGCCGGATCGCATGTTCTTGTTGTTGCTGAACCTGTGGTTGATCAGCGACGGGAGCATCCTAAACATTTTCACCTACCATATCTGAAAATATATAAACCCGAGAATTAGTAAACACGAACATCCAAATATTAAATTATTTAACAATATTAATTAAGAATGTCATTCGTTATTTTCTTGATTCATTCGTTATAACGAATGAGGTCATTCGCTATAAAGAATTGCTTGATTCGTTATATATATCTTATACGAAGTTGATGACGAATCAATAACGAAAGGGTAACGAACTAACATAACGAATCTGAGTTCATTCGTTATCAAAACTGACGAAAGAGTTAATTCGTTATCAAAGATTTAACAAAAGGGTGTCCATTCGTTAAACTATAACAAAAGGCCACCAATAATTATCAACTTTGACTATCAAGAGTCAAAGACAAAATTGAGATAAACACCAATGGTCAATTTGCAATAGCAGAATCAGTTAGACCATGTTAGACAATGAAATATCTAACAAAGAGCATGAATCGGCTCGCAATAACATCAAAAACTGATTCATTATAATCGTTTTAGGTAAAAACTTGTTATAATTAGGTTATGGTTATAGGTTCACTGTCAAAGGTAACATCAATTAATTAACCAAGTAAACGTTGATGGATTTTGACGTTTTTGATTGCGTTTTGATCGCAATTACCTAATGAATCTTAAACGATGATCAAAACTGGATTTGATTAAGGTTGAGATTTTTGAAAAAATTGGCCAGAGTTTATTTTAGGTTAGCACGAAGAACGATGTGAACTAATGAGATGATTCGTCTCAGCCTTGTTCATTATATATGACGAAACGGCACACTTTCCCAGACAACGAATAAGCTAATTCGTTAATTCAAAATTAACGAATGAGCTAATTCGTTATCTCATTCGTAAACACTGGTAACGAATAAGTAATACGTTAATAATCATAACAAATTAAAGGAAATTCGTGCTTCATTCATTATCAATCAAATGACGAATGAGGTCATTCGTTACAGAGTAGCGGAAGCGAATTAAGGATAACGAATTTAACTAATTCGTTATCTAAACTGATGAACGACACACTATCAATTAAACCGATTCATTGTTGAACACAGATCCAATCAACACCGATTCATTGTATTGATTAGATATTGGATCTAGTTATATGATATGATATTAATAAGATAATTATATGATAATGATAATATTAACGAAGTATAGAGTGAGAGAGTAATTGGACAGAGGTTCGATGTAATAGCATAAACAATACGTAAATTAACCAAGGCTATACAGCCTTATATAGACGATGGATCTCATTCATTACACATCCTGTAACTAATGGGCTCCATTCATTAACTTTAAATAACTTAAATTAAAGGTATAGTGAATGACTGGTTCGCTATACCCCCATTCGTCAACATTCCATGACGAATGGGATACATATATAACGAACTAAGGTTCATTCGTAAAACATCCATAACGAATGGACTGTACAAATAACTAACTGGCTCATTCGTTAAACATCCTTAACGGATGAGCCTTTACATAACAAATTAGACATAAATACTAAAATGCCCCTTAACATTATAATAATAATAAATTACAAACAATAAGTTACAAAGACTCGAGTCGACAAAACAGTGCAGTAACACTAAACATTATATACTACCTAGGCTATCTTCGTTGATGTTTGATTTTAGTTGGATTATTACTTTTCATTATGGTTTTATGAATCAGTAAATTGTTTGTTTTATTTAATTGATGCATATGTGTACTTGGTTTTGTTTGATCTAATTTTATTGTTCCACGTTATCCTTAGTGATTATTTCATATGATACGATTTTGTTAGGTCATCTACTATGTGTTTTAACTAGTTTGTGATTGAATTCGAATAAGATCCTAGGAATAATGTTAATAGTCAAACAAAAAAAAGTGTGCTGCTAACCTAGAAAGTTGTAAGTTGACAGGTTATATGTTAGATCGTTGTTGATTAGGATTGCTAGATTTAGTTCTTCATAAGGAATCCGTCTAGGTTTGATTGATTAACATTGTCTAGCAAGTCAATTGAGTTTATTAAATTACCTTTGATTTCCGCTCTGTAAGGTAGAATTTCAGTATAAAGGTACTCGTTCATTGTTATTTAAATAACCGTAAGGGAGTTTAATATATAAAACCAGTGTTTCTTAAAACTTATTAGAAACCCATAGGAGTTTTCTTGAGAAGGGTTAGGGGTCATGTTTGGGTTTTCTTTAAAATGTCTATTTTATGATCCCAGTTTTATAACAATTATTTTCCAACTATTTGATAACTGAAACTTTGGGGATTCCAGCCTAGGTGGTTTTTCATCACCATCTGAATCAGTTGAACTAAATTTTCTTGTGTTTTATTACTTGTCTTTTTTTAATTAGTTATTTTTACTAGTTTAATATTAATTAATTTAAACCCCCTTTTAATAATTATAAATTAAATAGTCACGTCAGTTTGTCGTGTCTAATTAGTTAATTTATGTAATTTAAAGAATTTCGTGGGTTCGAATCTAGACTTACTTAGTTCTAATAGAGTTGATTGGTTCACTTACCGTGATCCTTTTCTGTTTAAGTTTATCTTTACAGTGATCTTCATGGAGTGTTACTACGAGCCAAGATTTTGCATGGTGTTTGATATGACGGGGAATGTTCTCGGTTGTATAGACTCATCTAGCGCAATGATGGATCACATACCACATCCAGAAGAGATATTACATCATTTCTTACATGTCATCCATAGTTGTAATACAAATGCACCACTTTCAGATATTATAGAGGATTTCCGGATAGGCTTAATGAGTCAAATACGATTTAGTGAGCCGACGATCGAGGTTGAGGAATAGGATGAGAATCAGTTGTGTGAGGAGGATGAGTTTTTGGATTTGGATTTAGAAGGTTTTCCTGAGTATGATGAAATAAGTGAGTTAGATTCAGAGGGTGACTTAGCATTTTTTGAATCCCTTCTAGAAGATATGGAAGTGGTGGTAGTGAAAGAATACCACAACCGGCCCGTGACACTTATATTAAATGTTGCTCATAAATATAACCCGCGGGAGAAGGCGAAGAGAAGAGAATCCACGAACCGGAACTATTTGTAGGTCAGAAGATGGTCTACAGGGAAGAAGGAACCATCGAAATTCAAGCACAACCAGTCTTCTCGATACATGCCATCCATCCAGCTCATGCCAGGTATGTTTCAATTTTGGTGGTCTGACCTGTTCAGGATTTTTAAAACATTTTTCAATTCCACCGATAACATTCTAATGTTTAACAAATACCGGGTGGAATTAAACGGGTTGGATAAGGTCCAGGTCAAGGAGAAACCTTCTGATTAAGTTCAAGTGTGGGGAGGTTTCGCAGGAGTTTGTATAATTAATCGGTCACTAACGTAGTTTTTTTGTAGTTCTTCTTTGTTTTGTTTTTGTTTTTGTTTTTGTTTTTGTTTTCTTAGTTATAAAGGTTTGAAGAAAGATTGAGTGTTCAATAGAGATGATCCCTAAGGAAGAGTTTAATGAAAAAACACAAATGTGGGCATGGAGTAGCAGTGGATCCGTATACTTTATGTTTATTTATTTGATGCTGATTTGTAATGTTTTATATATTTGTGGGTTGGTGAAATACTTTGATTGCATAACGTCTATCAAATTGGTTTATTTGATAAGATATATTTCTAGATATTGTTTGGTCTACTTTTACTACTTATGTTCGTGTATGAGAGAAGGAGGTTTTGTTTGCTAAATATGTCCGTAGTTGGAGGGCACTCATGGAAGCAGACTTTGGCATTATATTTCATGTGCATATTATCAGCTAAGTCTTTTCCATTATCTAGCTTATTAACTTTTTATTTTGTTTTTGTTTTTAATTTTTAGGTTTTTAGTTTATTTTTGTAGTACGACTTTATTTTATTTTTATTTTTTTTATATTTTAAGTCATCATTATCCTTGTATTGAGGACAATGCAAAATTTAAGTGTGGAAGATAGGATATTTGAGTCCAAGTTTAAATTTAACTTAATAAAAAATAAAAAAAATGAAAAAGAAAAAAAAATTGAAAAATGTCCTTTGAATATAGTAGTTTTCAGCGTTAAAATGGGAGATGATGATAATTATCGGAACTTGGTTTTTCAAACTACTAATAATATGAGATAATATAAAAGAAAACACACTTAACTTGGGATGTGTCGGTAGGTTCAGCCTTGAGAATGAAAGGGCAATCTGATAAATGGGTAACGAATAGATATGATTTTTAGTAAATGATACGTTTTGTCCGTGGATAATAAGTAATGAAAGGCCGGGCCATACTCAAGCCTCAATTTTTAGTATGAATGATAGAGTATTATATATATTATGAATTTTAAAAAGAAATTAAATACGTTATCATATGATGCTTGGATAGGTTTAATGTTAGAGTACGCCAAGTAGCCGGTGATATAAATTTTAAACCGTTTAGTTTTAGTGTTTTACACTTCATTGGCGTATGTTTTATAACCTTAAATCTTGTATTGATGAGATGCCTCGAGTCCGGAGACTATGTGTCTGTTTGCGGTTTATCATCTGGGTATTCACAATTTCTAAGTGGATTTGTGAATATTAAAAAACTAAAGAGCAAACCCGTAGTTTTCTGCCAAACATAAGTAATCAAACTTGATCAGCTCGTACTTAAAGTACAAATACCCTACTGACTTAATCATCCACGTTGTTAGCCATGTGGGGTCCCCTTGCTCGCCTCTCATTACCATTAAGAAACATACCACCATGGGCACGCCAAATATAAACCCTACGGATCAAGTCGTGCATACTCACCTATGTGATGGGTTAAGGGTATTGCTTAATACGGTGGTATATCATGTTGTGGGGAACACTTGCTAATTAATTAATTATACCTTAATCGTATCTAATGGCTACTTTTGTAAATCTTGATGCTTAAATTTAAGTGGATAAACAATACCCTTGATCGTCTTAACTATTCGTGCAAAAAGAGCAACAAAATTTTAAATCTGCTAATTTTGAAGTTTAAGTCAAGTTAGGGTGGTATGGTTCGGTAAAAACTGAAAATAAACGGGTCTTAACTGTGGAAACCAATGAGTTATATAAATAAAGAAATTGTTGGATCTAACTTGTTCCGGTAAAGATCAATGCATGGGTTTAAGTGGACAACAATATTGGTGATTGCAGTTTTTGCGTTTTTCTTAACTTTAAAATAATCTATATGTTTTTAAGACTATATTTCCCGATTTTGATTCCATTGGATTAGATTTTTTCAAGGACGAAAAAAGAGTAAGTGTGGGGGTATTTGATATATATTTATTTATATATATATATCCCTTGCATATTTAATGTATTATTTTACTAGTTTCGTTCGTTTCAGTTAATATTTGTATACTACTAACATATTTGTGTTTTGTAGGTTCCAGAAGTTGAACGTCGTAGAAAATGGCAAAAAAACAAGTCAAAATAAGCTTAAACAAGAAGCCGGAACGAGTCAAGAAAGGAACCAGCTCCTTTGTTCAGGTCGCGCGGCACCTTGAGGAGAAAGTCCCAAATTATTCCACGAAATGTCAGGTTTTGGGCCCAGTTTCACTATATAAACACCCTTAACCTTAACCTGAAAAATACCCTATGACCACCAGACGAATTATGAGTTTCTTGGAGCTTATATTCGAGTTATTTGGCTGTTTTGAAGGCAAGGAATCATCCGGTGAAGAGCTTTATGTTCGAGATTGAAGACTACGGGTTTTATCACTTTTAATCTTCCGTTTTCATTATTTTTACCATTTTTTTTAGTATTATTTTTGTTTGATTTTCTGAAGCTAGGCTAAACATTATAGACTGCCTAGGCTATCGATGAACCTTCATTGATGTTTGATTTTAGCTGGATTACTTTTCGTTATAGTTTTATTAATCAGTAAATTGTTTGTTTTATTTAATTGATGCATATGTGTACTTGGTTTTGTTTGATCTAATTTTATTGTTCCACGTTATCCTTGGTGATTGTTTCATATGATAGGATTTTGTTAGGTCATCTACTGTGTCTTTTTTACTAGTTTGTGATTGAATTCAAATAAGGTCATAGGAATAATATTAATATTCAAACAAATAAAAGTGCGTAGCTAACCTAGAAAGTTGTAAGGTGACAGGTTAGGGTTATCTGTTAGATTGTTGTTGATTAAGATTGCTAGATTTAGTTTCTCGTAAGGAGTCCGTCTAGGTTTGATTGATTAACATTGTCTAGCGAATCAATTGAGTTTATTAGTTACCTTTGATTTTCACGTTGTAAGGTAGGACTTCATTATAAAGGTACCCGTTCATAATTATTTAAATAAATGTAAGGGAGTTTAATATATAAAATTGGTGTGTCTTAAAACTTATTAGAAACTCATATGTGTTTTCTTGAGAAGGGTCAGGGGGTATTTGGGTTTTATTTTAAGTGTCTATTTTATGATCTCAGTTCCATAACAATTATTTTCCAACTATTTAATAACTAAAACTTTGGGAATTCCAGCCTAGGTGGTTATTCATCACCATCTGAATCAGTTGAATTAAATTCTCTTGTGTTTTATTACTTGTCTTTTCTTAATTAGTTATTTTTATTAGTTTAATATTAATTAATTTAAAACCCCTTTTTTATAATTATAAAATAAATAGTCATGTCAGTTTGTCGAGTCTAATTTGTTAATTTACGTAATTAAAAAGGTCTCGTGGGTTCGATATCCGGACTTACTTAGCTTTACTAGAGTCGATCGGTTCACTTTTCGATCAGTAGTTTAGTCGAGTTCTAAAAAGTTATTACTTGGTGTCTAGTTTAGCGTAATTTAGTTAATAATTATTTAATTACTTTTAGCACATTAGTATGTCCTATTCAGATTCCTCTAAACCTTCATCAACAATCTCTCTTTCCAATCGTATAGCCTCAATATCCCATTAGCTATTTAAATCTTACATCCTTCTTCATCCAATTGACCCAAGCTAAGAAGATTGGTCTTTAACTTCAACATATAGAAAACATCACAAAACGTTTTCTTTTCACTCGTCTTACTTACCACAGTCACATTACTTTACCTTTGATTTCGATCTCGGATCCAACACCAAACTTCACTTGACCTTAAACTCGTTCATCTAAGGTAGTAAAAAACTCTTTCTTTCCAGACATATGATGACTTGCACCATTTTCTAAGTACCATGTTCCTTCATTCTTTTCATCATTTTCAAACACACCAGAGATAAACCTTTCTTCATTCAAACTTACGTTCTTTATTGAACAAACTGCCATGAACAAAGAAGTATCAACATCATCTTCTTTCTTTGTCAAATTCACTTCATCATTCCCTTTGCTCGGTTCTTTACATCATTCCCTTTCCGGTATTCACCCCATTCATCATTCTTACGTTCACCATTCTATCTTAGGTTCCCTTTTCCTTATCCGTTGTATCTTCCACGGCCTCTACCATGTCATCGGTAGTTTTCAACTTTCTTTTTCGGTTTGGGTGAACATGAACTGACTTTGGGATGAACTTCCATTCACTCGTGAACTTGTTTATTTCTTCATATGCCTTCAAACGTCCAACTACATCTTCAACGCCATTGTTTCGATGTCTGCGAGTAGCTCCATCAAAAAAACAACCGGTAAATATTTATCCGGCATAGAGTTCAAGAATTTTCTTACCAAAACCTCTTCTTCAAGTACCACTCCCAAGCTCTTGTACTTTGACTGTACTTCACCCAACTTCGCCAAATAATCATCAATACTTTATGTCTCCCCCATCTTCAATCCATCTAGCTCGGTTCTTAGCATTTGAACACGAGCTTACTGAGTTCTTTTTGCACCAAGATAACGAACTCTTAACTCTTCCCAAACATCTTTCGGCTCCGAATACTTGGCCATCTGAAGCATCACGTCTTCAAGTAGGGTTTGAAAAATAACACCTAAGGCCATAAACTTCTTTCTTTTCTTCAATTCCAGTCCCCTTTTCCTTATCAATCACGTCATGCAAACCATTCGCACCCAAAATAATTTTCACCATAGCCGACCATGACGCATAGTTGGTCAAAGTTAACTTCGGTGCTTGCAAAACAAAACTATCCATCGATTCTCTCACTGTTCCTGAGCTCCCTAAATTCCCTTCTTTATCATCGGGCATATCACAACCTTAATACGATCGATGACAATTTAAATGGTTCTGTATTTTTTCTGATTCCAACGATGAACCACAAATAAATAATATATATGCGTTGACTCCAGAGATTTTCAAGAAAAGAATCTTATCGCTAAAACCAATGAACACAAAATAAAAGGGGCGGCTCCAAGGTTTGGTTTGCTTGGTTTGGTTTGCTTTCTTTGCAAGTCACGGTGAACAAAAAAGCAATATTGTAATTCTTTTGACCAACAAATTAATAGCCAAGACACTATTGAAAACTGTGCAGCACCCTTTTTTTCTTGCTTCTGTATTACGAACAACCGAAAAAACTTAATAGCAAAACCTCTCAGCCGAACAAACTAAAATAATACGAAACTTTTTGTAAATAAGAGTCGTAGCTCTGATACCAATTATTGGCCCAAATGAATCAAACAATCAGATCGAACGAACAAACAAACAAACGAACACACGATATTGGGGTGACAACTCACGACTCTTTTCATATAATCAAACGAGCATAACAAACGCATTTCACGAACATGCAAGGAGAAAAGACCTCTCTTGACTCTCTCTAATAAAACTAATAATTTAGACCATATTTATAGGCATACTAAAATTGTTATTCAAGACAAACCTAGCTTGGAAACAAGACAGACTTATTCTAGATTAATCCATAATATTCTTACCATACTAAGCAAATATTAATATACAACTTAACAAAGCAAACCCCGAACTTTAATCACTTAACAAATCCAGATTAAATCTTCATTCAAGGTCATTTTGCTTTGATGGTTGTTTCGAGTAGACTCTTGTTAGTTTTTTAGGAGTGATTTTGATGTTTAGTTTGTCTTGTTTGTTCGTTTGGTTTTGTCTTGGGGTTTTTGCTAGTTTCTCCGCTAGCGTCTTTATAAAATTTATCGATCAAAAAAAACTTAATTGATAGATACTTTTGTAGCAATACCATATTAATAAATATTTTTCTCCACAACATTTTTTTAACAAAAAACAAAAAAACAAAAAAAAAACAACTCATGTTTAATACAGTCATATAAGATTGCACTTACAAACAAAAATAACATTAAAAGTGAGGTTAGAATTGCCATGCCATCACCAATCATATTTATTTATGTATTTTTTAAAAAAAATTATTTCTTAAATACACAGAACAAGATCATCATATTCATCTCTTATTTCCTTTTTTTTAGAAAATTTCGGTTATTTATTTATTTTTATAAATAAATAAGATTTTAACATTTTGGTTGTACCACCAAACTATCGGGATAATCTCCTATTTAAAGAAAAGTTTCTCTCTAATGAACTTGGTATATTTTAGCTAAATTAGTATTTAATCTACTTTATATATATACTTTTTAACTTAAACTTTAGTAATAGTAGTAGTAACAATAAGGAAAAAAAACATAATGATTTTTATCACTTTTTTCTTATAATGGTTTTTACACATAACTTTAATTTTGAATAAAATCATATTTTACTTTTGATTTTTACACATAACTTTAATTTTAAATAAAATCATATTTTACTTTTCTAAAACGGGTATGATGTTTCAGAGTTTTTCCACCAAAAATACTCATTTTAGGAAACCCAATTAAGGTGTTGTTTGTTTTTCTATATGTAAAATATATGTAGTCTGCATACCACATCTGCAAGCATTTGTAGAAGAAGATGTGGACTAAACCTCTTTAGTCTGCAAGAAGACTGCTTTTTTTAACGTCTTTAGACTGCTAAAATAATTGGTGGTGGTGTACGAACTGTGGAAGTGGGTGGCGGTGGATGGTGATAGTGGTAGTGGACGGTGGTGAACGATGGTGGATGGTGGTGGTGGACGATTTGTGGTAGATGATGGTGGTAAGCGATGAACAGTGGTGGTGATGGATGGTGGTAGTGGGTGGTGGACGGTGGACGGTGGTGGTAGCGTACGGTGGGTGGTGGTGCTGGTGGACGGTGGTGGTGGCGGGCGGTGGGTGGTGGTGCTGGACAGTGGTGGTGGGTGATGGTTGTGGCGCATGGTGGGTGGTGGTGATGTTGGATTATAGGTGTTGGTATGATGTGAAGAAGTGAAGTGTGAATAAGTTGGATATTAGCTTATTAGTTTAAGATTATAAAAGTACTTTTTAAGTATTTTTTTTTTAAAAAACAAATGTCTTTAGAAACTTATGTTTGTGCGCCTGTAAAGATAAGCCCATTAAAGATCAATTAATAAAAAAAACTAGCATAACCTCAGATTCGTTAACTATCATAAGCCCATTACATATCAATTAATAAAAAAACAAACATAACCCTAGATACATTAACCACCAAAAGTATTTAAATTGCACCAATAAATGAAGAAATATGTCATCTTATTTTTTACTCCCACGGTAATTCGGTAAAGTACCAAAATTGACATAGGCACCCCACTTTTATTTATTTATTTATTTATTATTATTATTATTATTATTATTATTATTAGATGAGGGTGTTGGAATGGTGTTTTAAATTAGATTTTTATAATCTCAAATTATTATAATTAATTGATAATAATCTCAACTGAGAATATTTCTGTCGGTGGTCTGGATTTTTTAAAAAATTAATCTCATTAGACTTCCGTTAAAAATAACTTAACGTTCGAATTTCAAATTGATGTTTTAGGGTTTTTGATCGGAATCAGAATACGAATCGATTTATGCAAAACTTTTTTAGAAACGATGTTCCAAACGGCTTACTTTTTATTAACCAGAAGTTCAAATACCCAAATTGAAACACATTTTCATCGTTTAGAATATATAGTAGAAGACAGTCTATATTTTTTGTGTAGAAAAAATTTAAAAAGGGGTTATTTATAACGTTAAAATTTGAAAGAACACTGTTTATTTTTTATAACTTTTTAATATTTTTTTGAAAGTGAATGTAAATGAAGGATATAAAAAATATTATTTAATTGAAAAGAAGAGAAAATATAATGTTTTTTTCCTTATTGTAATTATAAAGATAGAGATAGAGAAACTATTGAAAATGCTCTACGATGGTTATTTAGCTCAATCAAATCCACATGAACTAAATCACAACATTTTCACTCTCTCATTTTCAATTAAATATTATTTTTTATATTTTTATAGTTATTTTTCTCTCTCCCTAACTCAAAACAACTTTCAGAAAATATTAAAAAGTTATATGACGTAAAGTGTAACCTCAAAATTTAAATTTTACACATAACATTTTCTCTTTTATCTACTTACAACAACTTATAATCATACCAGATAATTTATAAAACTCACTCACAATATTACAGGAACGTCGGCTGAGAATAGAGGTGCACAAAAAACCTGAACCCGGAACTGGGCTCGAAAAAAAAACTGAAACCGGTTTTTTTAAACCCGGGTTTTTTTAAAAAAAACGGACCCGATTTGTACCCGGTAACACGAGAAACATGAACTGGTTCCATAACCGGAAATGGGTGTTTCCAATACCCGAAATCGGGTTTTTCAAATACCCGATCTCTACCCGAAATTACCCTAAAAATACTAAAAAATACCCCTAAAAAGTACAACCGCTAAAAAATCCAATATGTACCAGAAAAATACCCAAATAAAACCCAGAAATAAGGGTCGCTGTAGCGGGCAAGGTAACGGTCACGGTGCTATAGACAATGCTGGAGGTAAGTTCACACTAAATGCCTCAACCCAATGCAATTCAAAATATTGATCATTTGTGTTAGATTGGTTTTGTATACTTATTCTATTTGAAATAGTTTATTACAGATTGTTTATTCATATAAACATGAAAAAGAAATTTTCATGGACACTAATTTTATGAATGTAAACATTATTTAATTAGTGAATTTAAATATTAGTTAATATAAATGATTGAATTCCTTTATCAATGCCTTTAAACTTATTTATAAATGAATTTTAAGCTTCTTTTAATACTAATAGGCTTGTTTTTTATAGAAATGTTTTATAGAAATTATGGCACACGGTTCAGCAGGAGGAGGTAGGGGTCGAGTTGGTGGTTAAAGTAGCGAGCAAGTTAACGGTCATGGTAGTACAAACAATAGTCCATGACTAACTGCATATTCATATTATCCTCTCCATCAGCCTGGTGATGATGATGACGAGCCAATTGCTACTGTAGGGCGAGGACCGGTCATCCCACCTCCAATACCTTCACTTGAAAATCGCATTTGGATTTGGGTTGAAAATGATGAGTAAGTGTGTTTGTGTGTCTATATATATATATATATATATATATATGTTAATATTATCTTTATAGGTGAATACAGAAGTATTGCTATTGCTGATTTAATATTGTTTCCATTTTCCAGATTTAATATTCAAAATCCGGTTTCATGAATCATTGGGTGCATTTTGAAGTTGATGTGGTCGGGTGGGTGGCAAGGATGGAAAGATGTTCCTATACTTCATCGTGAGTGCATGTTTGAGCGTTTTCAGGTGTAAACTTATGACACATTTGTACATATTATAATAATGCATATTTTTTTGTATTATTTATGCATATAACTTAATAAATAGTATAAACATGGTTAATCAGTTATTTTTTCTTTTTAGAAATACTACCAGCGGGATGATGAGGAAAAATACACAATTTACTCTTGTTGGGAGAGGTACATTAAGGGAAAGTTTCCTAATCTGTTGGGTAAGGCTCGAAAATTTGCCAAGACCTGGGTGCTTCGAAAGGGTATAGAAGTTGGGAATGATTGGACTGTCACTATTCCATTTAAGCCACAATCGATTAGTCAAGAAACTTGGAAACAACTAATTAAGGTTTGGAATACCAGTTCATGGCAAGACAAGTCTTCTCAAAACATCAAAAATAGAGAGAAAGCAACTGGTGTTAGACATAAAGTTGGCTCAAAGAGCTTTGTTAAAGTTAGAAAAGAAATGTTAATTTATCATCGTTAATATAAGGTGATTTCACGATCTTTTAGTAATGTTTTTTGAACATCAAAAACTGAAATCGAACCGTTGAAATTTGAAACCAACCCAAACGTTACTAATGGGTTACTAACTTATAAATACGTACTTTGTAGGACAACATATTGAAGCGGCGTGCTAAGTTTTGTGAATTCTTGCTACAAACACACGCAAAGAAAGGGTCAAGACCCCTAGATAGATTGTCGGATGATTGCGAGTCCGCGGATTTTGATTTGGGAGAATTTGATGATGCAGAAGAAGAGCAAAATGCAGATTGGGTCGACACGAGGGCTGGTGAAGCTTATGTAAGTTTCATTACTTTGTAAATGTATGTTTTTATCAGGAGTGTGTAGTGGGTACAACTTAGCCAGACCCAGACCGATCGGCTAGAATTCTCAAACCATGAACCAAACCAATTACATATCGGTCGGTTCGGGTTTTGAAACTAGTTTTCTGGGACGGGTTCATGGTTTTCACGGGTTTGTTAGAAAGCATCAGTTTGCAGCTGTTTATGCACTTTTTTTACCCGTTTGCATTTTTTTCTGCACTACTATCTGCTGCACACTCCTATAATTTCACCTGGCCTTGAAGTTGTATTTGTGAGAATCATAGGTGACTTTTGCATTATAACAAGACTATAAAACCCAATATTTTCATTCTGTCTTTGAAGAGCGATTAGGCAGGTCCGGTATTTTGGAATTGGTTCCCACAATTACATTTCATGTATTTTGAAAACTGATTCAGCGGGCTTTTTGATTTTCATGGGTTCTCGGTTCCAATCTTGTTCTGCTGGGTAAAACCCCTCCTAGATGGTTTCCCGTTTTGTGTTAAAATTTAGAGTCGGTACCCGAACATTTTATTGAATACGAGTTTGTTTCATGTTTGTTGAAATTTAGACTCATGAACTGCTCACCCCTGGTTTTTATTACTTAATTATGTAATGTAATGTATTAATTTTTAATGTTCCCATTTTAGGAATCATATAAGGAACTTGTTATAAAGAAGTATGGAGACGATGCTAGCTTGCATCCAGAATTTGATATGATGGAGTTAGAAAGAGAAAAGGAAGAGAAACATGCTATGATGGAGAAAATTGAAGAACAAGCGAGATTGTATCCTAAAATGAATGAGAGACTTCAACTCTTGTCCCGAAACCAGGTACAAAACTTTCCACCAGGTTAGGATATATGAGTTTATGTTGGTAAACTAAGTTTCAGTTTTTATTGTATTAGTTTTTGGATGATTTAGAACTTTCTTGTATTACATTTGAATATTTTATGCTATTTGGTTTGGATATTTATCTTTAGTATGATATTTTATAAATTTTGAATATAATGTTTACATGAAAAAAGTGGAAAAGAATGTATAAAAATAAATTTAGATGAATTGTATACAAAGTGCACAGCTAATTTTGTAGCTAAAACCATATATAATTCGTAGCAAAAATATGAGAATTACCATAGCTACATTCGGAGCAAAAATCATAAAAAATTATACAGCTAAATTTCCTAGCAAAATTGGTAGCAAGTTTTCATAGCAAGCCCATAGCAAAATCTAAATGAAATCCATAGCCAAAGTTGTATCTAAAATTCGGTAGCAAAATTCCACAACTAACAAACCGTAGCAAATTTCCTTAGCTAAAAATCAATAGCTAAAAATCCGTAGCTAATGTGATTAAAACAGCGACGTCTCTTTTTGTAGCTAAACTCGTTGTAAAATTCTGATTCGTAGCAAAAAACCGTAGCAAATAAATTTGCTACGAGACTTGTACTTATGCACCAAATCCATAGCTAATCCGTAGCAACATGGGTGTTTGCTACGGATTTAACCGTAGCAAATACCCATTTCTGTAGTAGTTTCAAATTCCCGGTTTTAGAATACTCGAATCTATACCTGACCCGAACTCGATGCATAGGGTATGGTTTTTAGAGACAATACGCGGACCCGAACCCGACCCAGGTATTACTAATACCCGATTTTTCAATACCGGGTCATACTCAAAACCGATTCTATACTCGAAACTGGGTATCTGAAAAACCCAATTTATGCACAACTGAGAATGCTCTAAAACCATATATAACTAAAAAAAAAGGCTTTATAAACTGTACTGGGTCATTTCAAGATTTTGGGCTAATAAGCAGGTCCAGTTCAGGAAACTCGAATGTTCTACCGATTACTAGATTAGATATCAACTTTTATAACAGTCTCAACTAACTTATCCTAAGGCAGGTGGAGCATATGCATATGGCGAAAATTCTAAAACGTGGTATGGGATTTGCGTTGTCTGGTTGGGGAAGAAGATCATGCACGTCTGATGCTTTGGTGGAACTTAATCCCGGCGAGGTTGGAATCATCTCCGGCATCCCCAGAGAACAACTCCGGCGAAGGGTACGTCTGTCCATTTTAGAAGTATCTTATATTTATCATAGCTTTTGTAATCTTTATATGTTTTCCTGTCTTTGTTGTTCTTGGTAAGTTCATGAACAACTTTATATGATTGTTCTTGGCAGACATCCAAACAACTTTATATGATCGTTAAGTTCATGAACAAAACTTTTTTTTTACTTATTATTATTTCAATCTAATAGCATCCAGCTAGTTTTGTTTTGTTAGGCTACAGTTAGTTAGATACATAGTTTTTCTATGATAAGTTACCACTTGATCAAGGTTGGAGCTAGGAAACTTATGTTGGTTAAGATTTAGCTGTTTATTTTAGATTTCCATCAAAATTGTAGAAACTAGGAAAACACGCGCACGCACACATGTTTGCATATACCGCCCAAGTAATACAAAGATTACACTTGGTCGGTGAATTTGTGACATGACAGAAACTACCAAGAAAGTCACGGGTTTAGGTTTAGTCTGCAAACACGTGTAGCTAAACATCATGTTTATGTGACTCCAATCAGTCGGGCGGGTTCATGGTTGACCTGCAGTTTAATCGGATTAACCCATTAATTTAGTTTTTTAAGTGTGTTTTATGTAATACTTGAACTATTTGGGAATTCTTTATGCCAAATTTTAATAGTTGAATAATAAATGGACATAGCTTAAACATAAGTGCTTCAAAAATAAAAAAAATATAAAATTTAGAATTCCAAAGAATTAATATGCCATAAAGTTATATACTATTATTTGGGTTTAATAGGTTGTGTTTGTGTCAACCTGCGAATAAAGTTATCATATTGCATTCATGTTCATCTGTATTGCATGAGTTTTTTGTTCTTGTAAAACTTTGGGTTTGTGTCGGGTTAAACCCCTCATTCCGTGCCCGCGATCCGTTTAGCAGCCTTAGTTACACCAAGGCCTCCCAAATTTTAAAACTACATTTCAGCCAATCTAAGCATGAATTAGGTTATGCCAATTTCGTCCCAAACATGAAGGGAAATAGTAATAGTCGTATCAATGACTTTATGGGTTCCTTAATTTCATAACTAAATGGATACTTGGGTGGCATGAAATGGTCTTTTTTTTATATTTAAATTGCCTTACTGTAACCATTAGAATGCATTGATGGCCTATGTGCATTTGTATACATGATCCTATAAAGGAAAAGGATAATATAGCCATTGTTTCATGATAGCTGATTAACAACATTTAGGTTCATGTGTCCCAACTGTCGGTGCACCATCCTTGTAAGGTTATGTTTGAATCTCAGTTTTGAGTTCTTGCTTGTTCAATACAATGGTATGGGATAGTTTTCATTGCTTTAGTGGGTAGTGGGTACTAGCATGCTTCTAATTATTTTGGTAATCAATAATTTTAATCGAATAATTATATTATAGGTAACCAAGTTTCTTTGTTTAAGAAGGAAGTAAAAAATTTTAGATATAACTTAAATTGCCTTAATCTTGTTTATATTTGAACTTTTTAATTATGCATTCTAGGTCTTGATTTATTCACCGGCACGCACGGCAACTCAACAAGGCGCCGGAAAAGTCGGGAAGTGGAAAATCAACTTTTTGTCTACACAGAAGTATGTATTTTAGAATTTTGAACAAGCTTTCTCATATTCTATAAAGTTAATACTATGTTAATGTATATGTTTAAGCTAAAAATAATTAACTGACCTCTTTGATGTAAAACACAACTAAAATGACTCATGAAACTATATACCACCTCTACATAAGAAATTGATGAATTCGCTTAAAGCATGCCCTGCTAAAATATTGATGTTGATAATACATCTTTACATGGTATTTTAGGTGGGAGAATCCATTAATGGGCTGGACCTCGACTGGTGACCCGTACGCCAATGTTGGTGACGCAGGACTCAGTTTTGATAGCGCGGAGGCAGCGAAGGCATTTGCTGAGAAGCATGGCTGGGAATATGAGGTATGCTCATACTCCTAGCATTCTTGTATTCCAAAGATATATTGTTGATAATCAAGCACTACATTGTAATTTAACCTTCCTAAAGTTTAAAAGCAATAGGTGGGCCGGGCAAAACGTAACATGTCAAAATGGGTTAAGGTCAGTTTAAAATGGGTTAACTTGACCCTTTCCCCCAACTTTTGATAGTACTTATATGGCGGATCTAGGATTTTTTCCGATGGGTTCACCTTTTTTCAGTGTTCAAATTTCGCACAACTAAACGTTAGAACTATATGCTATACATGATTTGACAGTTAATGTATTCAGTGATCTTCTGTTGGTTACTGACATATCTTGTGTTCTTCATACAGGTCAAGAAGCATCACACTCCTGTAATCAAGGTGCATATCTATTCAACTTTTTTAAAGGCTATAAAAAGTTGCATTGTGTTGTCAAAGATGATTAACGATAGAATATCAATTTAAGAACAATCAATATTCGTTTTACACAATCATGAAATCGGTATATATCAATTTACAAAGAAGTCTACAGATATATATACTAATTATCAATCAATCATACCCAGTAAAATCCCACCGACAGCAGAGCTATAGGTAGGGTCTGGGGAGGGTGGGATGTAGGCACACCGTACCTCTATCCAAAGGAATAAAGAGGTGGCTTCCAGAGAGACCCTCGGCTCTAAGAACATGTGTATGAAGCAAAAGAAACGGTGTGGCAGTACTAACCGCCTAACGCCGTCCATTGCGGTCGCCATCTTTTCTGGCATCTAATTCGGCCTTCGATTGTCATAAGTCACTTATGGAACACAATGAAGACCTAACAATCTCCCCGTTTAGTTTTTCTTGTTCACAGGTCCTTTACAGTTTAGATTTTTCATTTCTTTGAATTTCATTTTAGGTAAAGAGTTTGTTAAAACATAAGTTATTTGTTTATTTTCTTTCTTACAGTTTGTCTCACAAAAATTCCATAGAAATTTCCTAGCAAGGTTTGTTATTTAATTATTATTATTTTTTTTATGAATGAAACTGAATTCGTATGATACAAAATTTTACTAGCCTTATGCTTTGTATCGCAAGGTTCTTCTTCTTCCTTTTGGTCTATCGGTCTATATTTTCTTTATTTGATTGTATCACACACCCCTTTATTTGCTTTTCGTTCTTGATCGATCTCTCACAAATCGTTGCCTTCTTCTACACGGGTCCATTCCACACAAATCCTTGATCGGTCTCTCACTGGTCTTTTTCACCGTGATCTTGATCGCTCACGTGATTTAATCTTCTCTTCGTGGTTGCCTCACACAACCAATTCTTCTAGTTTGATCACTTCTCTTGGTTCATATCACGCGATCATTTAGTTGGTGGTAGTGGAAGATAATCACAATAATTATTCGTGTATGCTTCTCTTATGATCAACAAACAAACACATACTTGAACAAAGAACAAAGTATTCGTCATATAGATTTATAAAGTAATGGAACACGCTATTTAGGGTAATCGATTTGAAAGTTTATTTGAGAATCTTGGTAATTATCACCGGATACAACGATGGATTTAGCAGTTAATTCGGTGGTTAGATATCCGTTACGGTTAATCGCAGAACTAACTTTATTTAATTACTAACTTAAATTTTTAATGTTACATAATAAACAATAATAACTATTATTTAGTTTACAATTTCTACACATTTTCTGTCTTCTCTTCCTAGCACATTGTTTCAAGTGGGTAGGGTTTTCATCTTTAGTTTCAATTAAAAGGGATTCGATCACCATTCTTTTGTTTGTTATTTGGACATTAGTAAGCATAGTATCAAAGTTTTTCACACTTGTAACACTTGATTAGATACTTATCTAATTATCTTTGTACATATTGTGAATTGCTTGCTATTAGGGAAAAAATCGTCACCATAATTAGTTTTACAAATTAGTCAAAGTTGTTGTAGCATTTCTTTTATTTATTGTTCCTGAGTTTATGTTGAAGTCCTGTTTTAATATGATATTAATATACGAGTCCATTCACGATGAAAATAATTCAAGGCTAACGCTTGCCATCGATTTTGCTTGGTTCTTTTTATATTCACAAGAGGTGTCATTCTCCTCTGTTTTGATAATTGTTGTTGTCTTTGTCTCGTCCAAAGTTTGTACCAAAGTGTCCTCCTCGACCTAATCTCTCTTTCTTTTTTAATTTTTTCTTCCTTGAGCGGATTCTTTCAACTTCTTGATCTTCTAATTGTTTCATCAAAAGTTTTGGTATTTATATCTGAATTTTGTCTTATAGAGGCAACTATTTGTAGGAAACGATAGAGGTATTGAATTTAATAACATGAATACCAAATTTGTCTCATCAAAGGTAAAACCAAGGTTGTTATCTTTTGAAGTAAGGTTGTTAGCATCTCTCGTTCTCATCATTTTGAATTCTGATTTCAAAGTTTGTATCTTTGCCTTATGAGCACGGTCTACTCCTACATGTATGCCTTTTAATGTGCCCCATACTTGTCTTGAGGTTTTACATCTTGCTATTTGAAGAATTAAATCTTTTGACAATGACGGAAAGAAATAGGTTGCAACTCAACTTAGGTTTCAGTAGTAGGTTTGATTGTTTCCCACAATCCGTCTGCTCCGAGATTATCTTGATCCGAATTTCCCAACCGTACAATTTTAAGAATTGATCATCAGACATTGAAATTTTGATAGGGTTCCTCCCTCCTTAAATGGTATCATTGCTTTATTTGTGGGTTCGAATTTTGTTGTATGTTTGCCGCCCAAAAGTTTTATTATACTTTTGTTTTTTGCGATTTTAATGAAGTCCCTTTATTTAAAAAAAAATCTCATTCGGGTTTGAGGTTTCTATTTCTTTTCGGCATTTTCTTGTCTTTCTTTTGACTTTCTCGTGCATCTCTTGAATGACTTTTTCTTTCATTCTTCATCTATTTAACTTTTGATGTGATTCCTCTATTCAAACCTTCATCTTTCTGGGTTTGTATGAAATCAAGTGATGATTCCGGATTTGATCCGTTGCCTTTCTTCTTGATTGTTCTACTGATTTTTGATAATTCTTTGCTCTTGATTTAAGGCTCTGATATCAGATATTTTCAGAGTTTGGATCGATTAACAATGTTGAAAACAATCAATCACCTTACGTAAATATGAAATGGTATATATCAATCTACAAATAAGCGTGCATGTATTTATACTAATTGAAGCGTTGTAATGTTTTCCATGGAATGGTGCGGTGGCACTAGCCACCTAACATACTGTCGCTGCGTACGGTCTCCGTCATTGTTGCCAGAAGCTAATTCCGCCTTCAATTGTCATAGGCGAATTATGGAACAAAATGAATTTGACTTAAAAACATAGATGCTTAAAAGAAGAGTTTTTTTACCAAAATGGAGATTCTAGAGAAATTATTTACCAAAATGGGGATTTTCAAAACTATTTATCAAAAATGGGGATAAACCTTTATTACTTTTTATATAAATAAAAATTAATGGCATTAATCTTCTACGCAGCTCTCTTCCTGAACTCAGGTGGGTTTCCAGCACCGGTGACTTTTATCAACAACATCGAACCAGAATCGAGGCTATCTGTGCTAATTTTTTTTATATATATGCACCCAAGAAGAAGAAGACTAGATTTGGAACCTCTACAACTGAGTTGTGTTCTTGAAACGTGAACACGGAAACGAAACTATTGACGTTGCCGGGGGTTATGATTTTGGTCGATGGAAAAGCAAGAAGTAGCGATATTCCCAATCAAGGAATTAAAGTTTGTGATCGGTTAATATTTTGAACTCAGGATGAAAGATTTGTTGAACTTCGAAACCTTCTGTGTTTGAAAAATAATTGAATATAATGGATTAGAGCTCCTTGTGGCTTCAAAAAAACAAACAGGATGTGATGAATTGAAATTGGAAGGGACCAATTTGTTTTTCCAGCAATTATGTTTGCAATATATACAGAAAGGCCATTGGGAACAAAGGTCTAAAACCGGCGACGGTGATAATGGAGATGGGTTTGAGTAACGTGAACGAACACGTCGAGAAATATAAACACATAGATAGCCTCGGTTTCGGCTCCATTGTTGTTGATAATCTGTCACCGGTGCCGGAAAATTCGTCAATGTTCAAGAGGAGTCTGTGATTAGCCTCAATTCTGGTTCGATGTTGTTGATAACCGTTATCGGTGCCGGAAAACCCACCGGAGTTCAGGAAGAGAGCTGCGTAGAAGATTAATGTCATTAATTTTTATTTATATAAAAAAAAGTAATAAAGGTTTATCCCTATTTTGGTAAATAGTTTTGAAAATCCCCATTTTAGTTAATAATTTCTCTAGAATCCCCATTTTAGTAAAAAAACTCCTTAAAAGAAACGGTGACAATTTCCAGCACGATAATTCATGCGAAAACATTTATAATTATTTGCCTTTGAGATTGACATGTTTGATAATTGATGGGTCATTTACACGTGGAGAAAAACAAAATTTTTTAACCCATTTAAAAAGTATATAATGTTTGTGTGTTAAGCTGGCCCACCCAATAAATAAATATGTTTAGAACTTGATTACAACTTACCAACCCAAATTATAGTATATAATTTTGCTTCCTAATTTATTGTGGAACGTCAGCATCACATCATATCTCCCTCCACTCTACTATTTTTCACAATATCATGGAAATAGTCGCCAATTAACCACTTCTTCCTTTTCAAATAAAACAATAATATTTAATATTTACAACCAAAATTTATTTAAATATAACAAGTTAATAAAAATAAATTTACTTTCATTAAAATTAATCAAACATAAAAGTGGGCTTCAAGACCTAAAATAATGCTTAAAAAAACAGGCTTTTAAAATAGCCTAAAATTGGCCCAAATTTTAAAATTGGGCTTAAAATATCAAAACCCTAATAGCGTACATTTCTCTTATATCATCTTTCTTCTCATCTTCTTTGTTCTCTCTGCAACTTCAACGACACCCTTCTTCTTTTCATTTTTTTTTTATTTTTTCTTCTCAATTATAATAATACATTGAAGAGGATATTGAAAAAGTGAGATTTTTATTAAAAAGGTGAATGTTAAGCGGTGATTTCTCCACCAAAAAATCGCCGCTGGGCGGCACCAACATCGTCGGGGTGGTGTATACCGCCGGCACCGCCTGCCACCTCAGCATTTCCGCGACAAAACGGTTTCCACACCGTATAGTCTTAGAGTGTGTTTGGGATTGCTTATTTTATGCAATTTAACTTATGACTTACTAACTTTTGAAAAACTTAAAAGGTGTTAAACGCGGGTTATTATGAGGGGATAAGTTAATAAGTTACAGTATGTTACATATTGTAACTTATTAATTTATTCTAAAAGTTATAAAGAGGTAAAATAAGGAATCTCAAACACCGCGTTAGCGTTATTTTAAGAAGATGTGTTAAGCTGGCCCACCCGGTAAACTTTTTTACAAGTTGGTAGATTTGACGAATCGGGTTTACTTGTTTATATATATACATATATATATATATATACTTGCGAATAACCTCAACAGGTAGTTGACCTCAACAGGTAGTTTCCCGTAAACAGATAAAACGAGTTGTTTCGACTTGCTAATCCGTTTGCCTAGTTTAGATAAACGATCATTTGACTTGTTTAGCAGATAAAATGTGTTTAGATAAACGAGTTAGCTTAAAGCATGTTGGGATTTTTGGATTTATATGCAAACTGCCAACCGTGTCAACTTCAACCTGCCATCTTAGGCGGTGGCCCGTTATGTTATGATATGTGTTGTGGTTTTGGTTCAAATTGAGAAGTATGAATGGATGGCTGACTGACTGACTTGTGTGTTCAATCCTCCACTTGCAGGCCAAATCATATGCAGACAACTTTAAATGGAAAGGACCACCAAATTAGTCTTTTCAGGTTGCCTTTCTTCAAGCCTTAAACCAAACTTTATTATTTAATATTTAATAATTAAACATTGATACTCTAAACATCGATTAGGCCGAGGGGTGCGGAGCGCTAGGAGGGGCGCGAGAAGGCGTTCGATAGCGCCCCGGGGCGCGAGAGCCACACCACCGGGGCGCGAGTGGGGCGCGAGAGGGGCGCGAGAGCGGAAAACGAGGCAGGCGCAAGGGAGGTAGCGCTCGTTATGGGCTGTGGGAAAAGGAAAGAGCCGTTGGGAGGCTTAAATAATTAATAAAAAAATATTTTTTTTTTTAATAAAATCATCTATATATATCACAATACATATCAAACACCAACCATTCTCACATATCAAACTCCAACCATTCTCACATACTACAACCAAAACCAATATCACATACCACACACAAAACCCAAAATCACCCTATCTTCGAAACCTTTAAAAATAATGTCGTCGTACTCGTCTGATTCCGACTCCTCAGAAGAGGATGATTTGCTTCTTCAAGTAGGGGGAGTTTTGACCGCAGCCGTGGTCAATCTCTTGCAAAATCAAGCCCATCAACCCCGACTCCCGAGGGTTAGAGCACCACCTCGTGATCGTGATCGATCGGGTGCTAACGAAACTTTGATGAGGCATTATTTTAGCCCTCAACCGGTATACGCGGAGTCGGATTTTCGAACTCGTTTTCGAATGAGCAGGCAATTGTTCACGCGTATAGCGAGTGATTTAGAGGCACGGTATCCCTTTTTTCAACAAAGGGAGGATGCTAGGGGTCTTCCCGGTTTTACACCTCTTCAAAAATGCACGGCTGCTATCCGTCAATTAGCGTACGGCATCTCGTCGGACGCTTTGGATGAGTATTTACAGATGTCGAAAAGGGTTGCACGTGAATCCCTTCATTTTTTCTGCCAAGGTAAAAAACATTAATTTTACTTTTTACTAAATATTTATTACATTTTCTAATATATATTGTACGTAGGAGTCATATCGACTTACGCTCGGAGATATCTGCGTAAACCTACAACGTATGACATCCAACGCATATATGAGGTGCACGCAGAAAAACATGGTTTTCCTGGGATGCTAGGTAGCATCGATTGTACGCATGTTGGATGGGCTATGTGTCCAACGGCCTGGCGAGGTCAGTTCCACCGTGGTGATCATGAAGGGCCGACCCTCATACTTGAGGCGGCGGTGTCACAGGATCTTTGGTTCTGGCATGCTTTTTTTGGTGTTGCTGGGTCAAATAACGACCTTAATGTTATCGATCAGTCACATTTGATCAACGACCTTATCGACGGGGTTGAACCACCTCAATCTTTTGTTGCAAATGGAGAACTCTTCAAGTACGGGTACTATCTGGTCGATGGTATTTACAACGAATGGGCTGTGTTAGTTCAAGCTTTTACAGATCCAATCGCCGACAAACGGAAGTATTTTACGAAGAAGCAAGAGTCTGCTAGAAAAGATATCGAAAGAGCTTTTGGAGCTATAAAAAAACAATATTATGTTCTGGCGAACCCGATACGTTATTGGACTCGGGAGAGGATAATGGACGTCGTCTACACGTGTCTTATCCTACACAACATGACGTTAGAAGACGAGGGCAAAGCTATATGCCAAAACTACCAAGGTGACATTCCGCCACAACCGTCCACAATCAGTGATCAACAAAAACTTCATAACATAGCAAATATCAAGAGCCGTGAGATACACGGGGAGCTTCGACATGAGTTGGTTGAACATTTGTGGGCGAGGAGACCAGATGATCTTGTATTAGATTAGTGTTATTATTAAATATTATTGTTTGTTTAATTTTTAGTATGTTTTTTTTATTATGAATTTTCAAAAAAATGTGTGTTTTTTTAAATAATTTATTGTTTTTTTAATAATACGTTTTTTTAATACATTTATAAAAAAATAAAAAAATAAACCGCTCGCGCCCCCTCTCGCGCCCCTCCACACCATGCCCCGGGGCGCTATCACCACTACCAACACCCATCTTATCAAGCTTCTCTCTCTGCCACACGTCACAATATTATTGGATGGCGCCCCCACTCGCGCCCCCCACACCCCTCAGCCTTATACTCAAATGTTCATGTTTGTAACATATTCAAAAAAGTATTAATTATCATCATAAACATCATCATCATCATCATCATTGATAGTACCTAATATAATATAATATATTTTTATACTTTTACTTATTATTATTTATTATATCTATTTCTTATATAATATAATATAAGGCGGTCTAACATAGATACAGTAGTCTAGCTATTCCTTTTAAGATTGACACTCTGCGACGTCTCTTGATCCTGCAAATTCTCAGACGCTTGTCTTGTATGAAACCTCCATGCAAACTTGTAGTCCTTGGATTCACATGCCAACTTCACCACTTCACAAAACGCATTCACACTCACATTCTTCTTCCCATTCGTCCCCCATTCCACCCGGGCCAAGCACGAAAACCCCGCCTTCATAACCTCTTCATCTTCCAAATCCATAAACTTAATCACCACATTACCACATATGCTGTTGCATGTGGCCGCCATGGACTGGACCCACCCGCACTCGGGCTGACCCAACATTGCCTGATAGCTTGAATTCACCAGCCTCACCTGGTTGTTCGAGTCCGAAACGAACGCGGGCACGGCCAGTGACTCGAGCTCGCGTTCGATGTCTTCTGACGTTCTCATCATTGATACTTCTGATACTGGTATGTTGTTTGGTTTAATGGCTTTGATGCTCAAAGTAGAAGGGATTAAACGAATCGGTTTCGGGGAAATGACGGCCGCGGCTGGAGGTTTCTGTAATTGAGCAAGAAGGTCTTTCTCTTCCGGGATTTCGACGGTTTTGTTGAGGTCGATGGCGTCGGGATGGGTTTGCATGTGGTGGGGTTGGAGAAGAGGAAGAGTGACGAATGTGGCGGTGGTGGTGGGTGCAAAAGACTGAATTGCGAGTGTTCTCGCCGGAGAACTGGTGACATGGAACGGCGGCGAGAGGCCTTGAAGTAGTGTTCTTGGTCTTTTGAAAGACGTGGGCGGCGGTCCTAGCGATGTCCGCCCACGCTTTCTGGTTCGTGTTGGCCTCGACTGCAAATGAGGCCATATGTTCCTAAGGTAGGGTGATTGGCGGATGGTGGGAGACATTGACGGTAGCGATGAGCCGGAACCTGAACCGGATCCGGATCCGTCATCGACACCGGTAGAACCACCACCACCACCGCTAGAACCTGCCGGTTTGGGGGCTATAGGCCTGTACCTGGCCATGATCTCGGCGGTTTTAGCGGTGGGGGTGTATGGATTGAGGGTTTGGAGCATGGTGCTGGTAGTGATTGATCGGCGGTGGGTGGGTGAAGTGTTGTGTTGTATTGAGGAAGGTGGAGTGTGGTTGTGTAGTTTAAGGGGGGAGGTTGGCCAATAGGATTAAGGCAACATAAACAAAAGGAGAATGGAGAGAGTGACACTTGGGGTGATATGTGTACGTGTTCATATTCATGCATTGCTTCATTCGGTTACATAATTAATAAATAATAAATTCTACTTTACTTTCTTTCCAACAAATTAAAACACACCTAACATTACATATGAATCCGGAGCCTCAACTTAGTTGTAAAGATTTCAAGATAAGTCTTTGAATATAAAATTAGTTCTAGAATATTTTAAAAGTAGTAACGAGTATGGTATTAAGTGATATCTAATTCGATGATACAACTAGAACAGAAAAAATGCGCTTGGAAATTAATTCTAACCGGCATTTCCTTAATAAATCAGGGACGGGATACCGTACAACCAGAATTAATATGCAAAGCGTGCGAGGCAAAGTAAAAAAGCGTAGTTGTATTTTCCTAAATAGCGTAGTTACGTTACAACACAAAAACCAACTAGCGTAAACACTACAGTTTTATAAGAAGGGTAATTTTGTAACGCTACAGTTTTAAAGACAACTATAATAAAACTACGCTACTTATAAAATTGTAGAGTAAAAATTACAATAGATGTAAATATTGTAGTGTATTAACAAAAATGTCATCGCGCTTTTCTTCTCCTTCACTTTACGCTTTTTTATTAATTAATCCGATTTGTATGATTAAAACATTATTAAAATAATGGGTAACTGGTACTTAATAAGTAATGAATACTCGGGTATTTGACGGGTATAATACCAGTTGTAATATATGATTTACAATCGATTATGAAAGCTAGGTTAAGAAAACCTATCCCATTTTCATTTCTACCAACCACATCAATGGACTTATTTTTATTTAATAAGTATAAAAGAGAAGTTTGGTATCAAAAATCTTATTTTTTATTATTTTAGTTGGTTTTTCTTTGTTAAATAAATTAGAAATAGAAGTTGTTAACATAGTTTGATTTGCTTTGGTGGTAAGAGAATTCAAGCATTTCCTTAAGCAAATCTTATCCCTCTTATTTCATTATTCTTTTTTCTCTTTTTTAGCTTTTTTTTTTACTTTTGATGTGCTTTTATAATTACTAGTGGAAGATCCCGCACTTTGCAACAGGAAACAGTACAATAGCGCACGTCACTGAAACTGACCGAATTCATGTCAATTTACCGGCTCAACATTTGGTACCAACAATGCTTGGATTTTACCATTTTTCAAGTTTTATCAATATGCCGCGCCGGATGAAAATGTAGTTATATATCACATTTGAGAAGCTTGGTGTCGTAAGACCGTAATTGGTCCACGTGGTGGCACCGGCTTCTGACACATCATTAATTTTTTTTTCAGGTTTGGTATCGTTACGAACGTAACCGAAACCAACATAAATGATTACGCGACTTATAAAAATAATAGCGTAGTTTATATTAATTACACATGTTATATGCAAGCACGCTGGCTTTTTCTATTTAAAACATTTTTGTGTATCTGACTTTTATTTAAAATAGAAAAGTTAAAACTTAAAAAAAACTGTACATGGATTAAAAATAATAAAATGCTCAATTTTATGGTGAAATTCAAACGAAATGATGTCACTAAATACCATTAAGTCTATCGATAACCCAATGACTTTTCTCTATGGAAGATTATGGGCTCATGTCTGGCTTATAGTGTTTTGTTCAATGTCTTGCCTAAATCATTTTGTTTCTAGTTGTGGGTATTTTAGGGTAAGGTGCATCACGTCATCATGTTTTCGGACGGAAGGGTGATATATTTGTTAGGGTGATCTAAGTGCCTGAGCCTTTAGTGTTAAAAAAAAGAAAGAGTTTCAAACATGCTATCAGTAATTAGGATGTTCTCTATGATGAGGGGCATCAAAGAAAGAGTTTCAAACATGCTATCAGTTTCGACCTTTTCGGCAGTTTTTTGACAGCCAACCTTCTTTTTATGACTTCGTTTAGGACGAACCTACGGTTCTGGTACTTGGGTTTCGGGTATTTGGGATTTGAGTGTTTGGGTTTCGGGTATTCGCAAAGGCATAAATGGCATTGGCGGTGGAAAGAACATATCGGGGGTAAATGGTTGCATATGTGGATGCTTTACGGTTCGATGTTGGTTAGCAAAGAAAGGGTGATGTGGGGAGATCAAACATTTACCAAATAATGAAGACATAGGTTATGGAATTACAATAATTTATAATTAATATTTCATGTCTTTTGGTTTAATTATTAGAAGCCCAATAGTTTTCTATTTCTTTTAAATAGTTGAGATTTTGTGATGTAAAGAAAGAAGTTTTGGAAAATATAAAAAATCATTTCATCTCTATCACAGTGTGTGTTAGTGTGCGAAGGACCTGATTGTCGGTATTCTTTATGAATCAACGATAGTTGGAAGAATTGATCCTGGTATTCGTGTGAATCAACATGTTCAATTATTTATCTTATTTACGATCTACGTCTTTTTTGAGAGTTTTGGGAAGTACTTCATGGGTATTCTTAGAATCAACGTGTTTGACTTCCAAACTTTATCACCACGCTGCATCAGTTGGTATCAAAGCCGAATTCCTGGCTCAATATGGCTTGGGAAGGGAACAATATCTATGATTCATGGCCCGTGTTTGATGAATACGAGGACGAGGAATGGTATGGTTGGGCAACCGGTGATGTTCTTGAAAGTTTAAAAAGAAAACATGAGTGGTCTACAATTTATTCAGGTATTTTTGATGAAATTTTAAGGGATGGTACGGTAGAAAATGGTGGTGATATTGTGGTTAATGGTGATTCGAATTTGTCTTCCATATACATGGTATCTCCCACTATTTTGAAACTTCATATTAATGAGTTAAATAAAGATGCAAATTTTAAGAAATTGCCTACCGTAATTATCAACTATTACCCACATTCGAAGGTCAAAGAAAAATATTTTATGTTTGAGCTTGATATGGTGGGCCCCAAAGTGAATGATGATTACATGAATATAAAAGAATTGCATGAAGTGGTAATTATTTGTGATGAGCCCTTACACGTAACTCCTAAAGGTGAAGGTGGAGTGATAGTATTTAGTATGAATCAGATGAATGGTCCCTTTGACCCAGGTGGCTACGGTTTAAAGACAAAAACTCGAGGGCGAGTTTTTTTCAAAGGTGGAGAGAATGATGTGGGGAGATCAAAAGTTTACCAATTAATGACGACATGAGTTATGGAATTACAAGAGTTTATAATTAATATTTCATGTCTTTTGGTTTAATTATTAGAAGCCCAATAGTTTTCTATTTCTTTTAAATAGTTGAGATTTTGTGATGTAAAGAAAGAAGTTTTGGAAAATATAAAAAATCATTTCCTCTCTATCACAGTGTGTGTTAGTGTGCGAAGGACTTGATTGTTGGTATTCTTTATGAATCAACGATAGTTGGAAGAATTGATCCTGGTATTCGTGTGAATCAACAGGTTCAATTATTTATCTTATTTACGATCTACGTCTTTTTTTGAGAGTTTTGGGAAGTACTTCACGGGTATTCTTAGAATCAACGTGTTTGACTTCCAAACCTTATCACCACGCTGCATCAAAGGGTTATTAGGGTCATTTTTACTTAAGAGAAAATTAGCCCACCGCCTTTGAGCTGGATCCCATGGGTTCGGGTTGGGGTTCGGGTTTGAGCTCGCACTTGTGTTCGAGTTTTGGTTTGGGTTTGTGCTCGGATTTATGGTTGTGGAAATTTGGTATTTGTAGAGTAAAATGATGGTTGAATTTGGGATTTGTAGAGTAAAGTTTGAGACTTGTTTGAGTAAAAAATGAAAAATGGTTTGAATTTATATAGAATATGGTTAAATTGATTTTTTTAATAACGGTAATATGACCGTTGATATGAGGAGGGCCCACCAAAAACACCAAAGTCGCCTGGCGTTCCAAGCGCCCACCCCCCCCCCCCCCCCGCCAAATCCGCCCCTTGGCGGCGTTCCACGCCCATGTTGCCCCAATTCAGGTCGCTCCCACAGCGCCCTTAGCGTACCGTCATATAACAAAAGTTCGAAGTTGCCATTAATCAATGAAAAACGTTAGTTAACCTGGTGATGGTATGTGTAACTAGGTGACGTGTAGGAAATGACCATGTGTCAACCTAAAATAATCTTTTATTAGGCTATATGTAGTGTAGGGGTTACAAAATGTGATGATTTATGTCATGTGGCACCAGTTAGCAAATGATGAGTTTTTGTTTTAAGGGCGTAATTGTGTTGTACCCATTATATATATATATATGTGTGTGTGTGTGTGTGTGTCTGTGTGGATGTCTCTTGGGAGCACTAACCCCAAGGAGCCGAGAAGGGATGCGCGGAGTCTTATTAGGTTCAAACGCCCCCTTAACTGAATCATAGCCGTTTCGTCTGTAGACGCCAAATTTGCACCTCTCCGAACGTGGGGGGAAATCCTCCAGGCCTAAACCTCCTAGCACTGGGGCGATCGAAGCATGCTAGCTCTTAACCTACAATTTCTATGATCACTTAATTATTTCTCATTTGAACCTCTTTTTGTGCTTTCTCTCTTTTGTCATGTGCTATCTCTCTTCTATCATGTTAGTCACTAATTGACACTTAAAAGTACAAATCGATTGATCGATCTTTTGAGTTATTATATATATATATATATATCAACATAACATATTATAATAATAATATTTCCAAACACAACCCATGGACAAGAATTTGTCATCCACCCCCTCCCCCCCCCCCCCCTTCACATTTTGCCCTTATTATAGCCCCGGGGGTTGTGTTCCCCTCCGCTTGTCTCCCCAAATCTCATTTTGTCGCCCTTTTTCTCGACCCACTACACATACCCATAGGTAGAGAGATTTGACTTGTTTAAAGAATAACAAACCAATTTCATTAAAAGATTTCATAAGTATTGTTAGGCCACGATTTTTATACTGAGGATCATTTATCCTTAACTGTCTTATGGATAGTTTATCCTTGAAATATATGTCAGGATATAAAGGATCGACGATCCTCGGTATTGCTTGTTTACTAATGATTGCATTTAGTATGGTGATGTGTTAGACAGGTGTATCAACTTGGAGACGCATTTGCATCAATTATCCACATGGAACACCCTATAGCTGGAACATGGATCTAGGATCCTAATTCAACACAGCTGGTTATGGAAGAACTCTCTAGAAGATCTAAGTTTAAATATCACCAACGGCTGTGTGACTCGTTCTTCCGCTTATCTCGCTACTGAACGACTATACGCACGTGGTCAAAGTCATGGAGCGGCTAGTGGAGGACTTCCGTGTAATTAGGAGATATTGTTATTATTTTTATATTATTTAAACGGGTAATGATCGACTAGGAAGAACACTTGTATTCTCACACATACTAGAGCAGATTCAATAATTCTCTCTATACACTAGCTTACATTGTAATTTCGATCATATACTCCACAAACATTTGTAACCACTTTTCGTTGATTAATAAACTTGACGGTGATAGTTTTCACCGTCCGGGGGTTTTTTGTGCCGGAGACCGAGATAACCATATACTCGTCGACCAAAGGTTATCTTATTGATTATTGACTAAGATACTTCGACCAAAGATTATCCTATAAATCCTTGACCGGAGCTATTTTACCAACGATTACCTTGATAAGTTTTGACTAAAGTAAGACTATCTTGGTTAAGGGTTTTTTCCCTCGTGATCAAATCATCGTGTTCATCAATATCATGCTCATACATTAGTCATTATTGTGTTAGCACCTTACCTCACATTTACAAATTTGGATACTTGATCCTTAGCAGATTTTTATCCAAAACAATTTGGCGCCCACCGTGGGGCAATTGGTGCTATAATCCATATTATTTTCATCAAGTTTCATTTTTCCATACCCTGAACACTCACAATGGCCTCTCAATCTACCTCTGATTCGTCAACCATGCCCTCATCAATTCCTATCTCATCGAGGACCTTGCCACCAATGCCTCCGCCAATCACGGCAGCACAACGAACTACTACTACTGGAAGCAGAACGCAACTACCAATCTTCCAGAGCTCAAAAACCACTGCTGCTATCCCGGCGGTTAGTACTAATAGTGATGTTTCGTCTATGTTTTCGCAGGTTAAAGCATATATGGAGAAACAGAACAAGACTAACCAGAGGATCCTTCGTGAGATAGAAGATCTCAGGAATAACAAGAGGCCAGCAGAAGATATCACTCCCCTAGTGCCCAGGATGCTGGATTTCACAAGTCCGGGATCCTTGGCTCAGCCTTCGCAAGGATCTTCACTGTTTCAGCCAGGATCCTCTATCCTGCAACCAGAGTCCATGGGTCAACCGGCTCATGGATCCTTAATGTTTCAGCCAGGATCCTCTATCCTGCAACCAGGGTCCATGGGTCAACCGGCTCAGGGATCCTCAATGTTTCAGCCAGGATCCTCTATCCTGCAACCAGGGTCCATGGGTCAACCGGCTCAGGGATCCTCAATGTTTCAGCTAGGATCCTCTATCCTGCGGTCAGCAGGCTCAAGGATCCTCACTCTTTCAGTCAGGATCACATATCCTTCAACAAGGGTCCGTGGGTCTACAGGCTCAAGGATCCTCGCAATCTCAGCAGGGGTCATCAATGATACCGCCGGGATCATCTGGGTGGTATGCTCAAGGCTCCTATGGTTACCAACCTCAAGGATCCTTTGTTCAGGATCAAGGATCTTCAAGAATGCAGCATATACAGTCTTCCGAAGTCCATGTTGGAGACATAATTCCCATGCAAACCATAGTTTCAGGAGGACCCACTCCTATTTTCGGCTCCTCTTTTCCAAGATAGTCGTCTGGAGTACCAAACACCACCCAGCAGAGAGGTAACTGGTACGATCCTATATCTTTAGATACTAACCATGTTCCCATGCAGGATTCAGGCATCAACCAGGCCATGGCTAGGGAATTACAAAAGTTAAAGGATATGATATCCAGTGTCCCGGGAGTTATACGTCCAATTCCTGAGATACCAGAGGGGAGTCACAAGTTATCCAGATTCGCTTCGCCCATATGTGATGTTGAAATTCCGAAGCGATTCCAAACTCCCAACATGAAGACATATGATGGGAGCACCGACCCTGAGGAACATGTTGCCCAATATAGGGAAAGGATGGAAATTAATCCAATTCCTGAAAGACTAAAGGAGGCTTGCTTTTGTAAAGGATATGGAGCCACGCTAACAGGAGCTGCACTGAAATGGCTACTAAGTCTTCCACCTTTTTCGGTTACATATTTCTCTCATTTAGTCAATTTGTTTAACACTGAATTTTCCTGTAGTCGGAAATTTGAGAGGTTAACTAGTGATTTATATCGCGTTATCCAACCTAGTGATGAATCCCTTAGGGATTTCGTTACAAGGTTCGGTAAGGAAGCTCTAGAAATCCCAAACCTTGATATGACTACTGCTGTTGAAGCATTCAAGATAGGAATTCAAAAGAGCTCCCCTTTTTATGATGATTTAGTAATAACTCCATGCAGGACATTAGATGAAGTCAGAAACAGGGCATTAAGGTACATCCGCTTGGAAGAAGATAAAAAGATCCAGGATCGTCTCGGGGGACAAACAAAACAAGAAACACCCGAGAAGAATAAAGGATCCTGGAATAGGTACAACAATACAAAGCCATACGCCAAGTTCAACAATCAGAACGTGCGGGCAGTTGAAGAAGGAGATGACGATGAAGATTACCCTTGCATCTCCGACTATTGTTTCTCTGTAGATACTCATGGCTTGATTTGTGCCATGAAGGATCTGGGAGAAAAAGCAAGGTGGCCCCGGAAGAATGAGAAGGTCGTCGGCTTCAAGGACAAGTCTAAGTGGTGTGCCTTCCATGAAGATTTTGGCCATGCGACAGACGAGTGCATTGGCTTGAGGAAAGAAATTGGGTACCTCCTGAGCAAGGGCCACTTTAAAGAACTCTTGGGAAGGAAGAAATCCAAAACCCAAGATCCTGAAGACCTCCCACAGAAAGCAACACCACCACCACCAGATGCACATGTGATCAACTTCGTCTCCAAGGACTATGAATTATTTCGAGATTCTTGTACCATAGAAGAAAATCCCGTAGAAGAATTCGAATTGGATGATGAGAGAAGACCGCTCATCCCCACTACTCGGGTGACTGATCAGAGAATCTTTTTTAACTCAAGGATCTAGGATCCTCAGCAGAACAAGTCCGATGTGCCAGCAGTTAATTTTATCTCAGGAGGTTCAGACATATGTGGAACTTCTTTCTCTGCAGCAAAAAGATTAGCCAAGGAGATCAAGATGGACAACGGAGATCATCCAATAGTCGCAACCACATTAACAACCGACAAGAGAATCTTCTACGATGAGGAAGACAAGCTGAACATCCAAGATCCTCACTGACGTGAGGTCGAAGACTCACTCAAAAATAAACCGAATACAACTAGTTAGATAGCGGTAAGAGGGTATCGAACACAGTGAGTTTGTGGAAATTATGTTACCAAGTAGTTTTGTTATTTATCTAAATTAAACTAAGCATAATAGTTACTCTATATTAAACTAAGTGCGAAAGTAAATTCAATGAATTGGCTGTTTGGTTTTGATTAACAAAAAGAACTAAAGCAACAAACGATTTTTAAACAATATAAGAAACAATGCTCTCTCCCGATTTCAGGTTCCCAATGTTGATAAAGTTAATGTTTACTTGTGGGATGAACTACACAAATATTGTTCATGAAAATGCGTTTGGATGTGATAAAAGAGGACTAAGTACTTGGATTATAAAAACGCAAGGTTGTCTCTCAATAATCAGTTTAGTATTGTTAACCCTAATTCTCTTCTACTAAATCTCGATTGCCTATGGCACCAGGAACGGATAGTCAAAAACATGAATTTATACCATACAAACAGATACAAACAAACTCACAATCATCATAGCAACATAATCATAAGATCAAAATACTATCCCACAAATAACATAAACGATTAACAAATATCTAATTGAAAACCTTACAATTCGGGAGAGAACACAAAGGGTACTAGCCACACATAGTTTGATTCATCATCACCTCAATTAGGGTAATCATACAAGTCACAAACCCAATCGAATGATAAAAATCACTTGCACTCAAAAATCCGTCCCTAGGTTGTTTAGAATTAAAAGATATGTGAAAAGACACCAAAAAACATAATATAAACAAGTATTTTCGGTATTAACAGCTTCGCACCGTGGCCCAACAGCTAAGCAAACTATAGCATAGCAACTACAGCAACATCCTAGGGACGTGCTGGAAGCTCGGGAGAAAGACCTCAAAGAAGTATCATTGAACCCCGAAGATCCAAGGATAAAAGTGTTCCTAGGATCCAGTATCCCCAGCAAAATAGAGGAGGATATAATATCCTTCCTAGCGCGAAGGAGATCAACTTTTGCCTTCAAACACTCAGACATGACAGGTATTTCGAAAGAGGTAATTACTCATAAACTCGGCCTTGATTTATCTGTTAAACCCGTCCATCATAAGCGAAGAAAATTCGCTCCTGAGAGGAACAAGATCATACAAGAAGAAGTTGAAAAACTTCTTAAGGCCGGTAAGATCAGAGAGGTTCAGTATCCTCGATGGCTAGCTAATGTGGTCGTTGTTTCAAAAAAGAATGGAAAGTGGAGGGTATGTGTCGATTTCACAGATTTAAATAAGGCATGTTCCAAGGATCCTTTCCCGTTACCACATATAGATGCCATGGTGGACGCGACGGCTGGACATGAAATGCTCACCTTTATGGATGCTTCCTCTGGATTCCAACAAATTCAGATGGAACCATCTGATCAAGAGCACACAGCGTTCATGACTCCAACCGGCATATATGGTTATACTGCTATGCCGTTCGGACTAAGAAATGCAGGAGAGACGTACCAAAGACTAGTAAACATGATGTTCAAAGACCAATTGGGCAAGACTATTGAGGTATACATAGATGATATGGTGGTAAAGTCGAAGAAGGCAGGGACCACCTTAAAGACCTCGAGGAAGCATTCAATATCCTTGACCAATATAACATGAAGCTAAATCCGTCCAAATGCCACTTCGGTGTTAAGGCTGGAAAGTTTCTGGGATATATGGTCACAAAAAGAAGAATTGAAGCAAGCCCGCAACAGATCGAAGCTATTGTCAATCTCAAATCTCCTGCAAATGCCAAGGATGTCCAGAGACTTACCGGAAGAATAACAGCCTTGAATAGGTTCATCTCAATATCCTCCGAGAAGTGTAAAGACTTCTATGATATCCTTAGAAAGAACAAGAAGTTTGAGTGGGCTGAAAAACATGAAGCTGTTCTCACAGCCTTGAAGGATTACTTATCCTCAGCTCCGTCTCTGATGAAGCCTGTGGATGGAGAATCCTTGTATCTATATCTTGCTGTTTCAGGAAATGCAGTGAGTGCAGTCTTGATAAAGGACCATGAAGGTGAACAACATCCCGTATACTATGTAAGTAAAAGTCTTTTAGATGCGGAGTCCAGGTATTCTCATTTAGAAAAGCTAATTCTTGCACTTATTATGGCTTCTACTAAACTGAGACATTATTTTGAAACTCACCCTATTATTTTGAGAACTAACTATCCTGTAAAGAATGTTCTTAGAAAACCAGAGTTATCAGGTAGAATGGCTAAGTGGGCTGTAAAGTTAAGTGCATATGATATACAATACGAGCCAAGAACAGCGATCAAGTCTCAAGCATTAGCGGACTTTGTGGCTGATTTCACTAGTGATCTACAAAAAGAAGCTGACTTGGAAGTGCAACAACTAGAAAAGACCAAGGAACCTTGGATACTCTTCACTGATGGAGCATCTAACGTGAGAGGAACAGGATTGGGGATCCTATTAAAATCGCCACAGGGGGACATATTACCCCAGTTTATTGCTTGTGAGTTCCAGGCGACAAACAATGAAGCAGAGTACGAAGCTTTAATCGCAGGTTTGCAATTAGCCAAAAACATGAGGATCAGGTATCTTCAAGTTTATGTAGATTCTTTATTGATAACTAACCACTTTAACGGCTTCTACGCTGTTAAAGGTGAGAAACTAATGAAATATTTAGATGTTATGAAGGAATTGTCGAAATCCTTCGAAATATTTAGTATTACACAGGTACCGAGGGAAGAAAACGCTGGGGCAGATGCCTTAGCAAACTTAGCCTCATCTTTGAAGATTCCTGAGGATTTGAAAATCCCAATAATCCACATTCTCACGCCAGCAATAGGAGAACAGGAAATTGGGGAGATAACAAAAGATAAAGAAATCGTGCTCTGGGATCCTTTATCCTCCAATAATAAAGGATCATGGATCCATCCTATCAAGAACTATATTCAGACTGGAGAAATTCCAACCACAAAAAATCCCAAGTCCTTCAAGCTCAAGGTATCCCAATATATTTTATTAGATGATATGGTATATAGAAAATCTCTTGCAGGTCCATATCTGAGATGCATCAAGGATCCTGAGATCCAAGAGGTACTTAAGGATTTTCACGAAGGAGATTGCGGCATCACACAGGTGGAAGAGTGTTATTTTCCAGGATACTCAGAACCGGATACTTCTGGCCAACAATGAAAAAAGATGCAGTGGAGTATTCAAAGAAGTGTTATGCTTGCCAAAGACACACAAACATCCTTCATCAACCAGCGGAACCTCTATATCCTATATCCTCCTCATGGCCTTTTATGAAATGGGGTATGGATATTGTAGGCAAACTACCAAAAGCACCAGGTGGAAAAATCTTTATGCTTGCCATGACTGACTACTTCTCCAAATGGATTGAGACAAAGGCATTTGTACAAGTCCGAGAAAGGGAAGTAATATCTTTTATTAAACGAAATATTATAACTAGATTTGGTATTCCCGCTGAAATTGTTTGTGAAAATGGTTTCCAGTTTATTGGGAAGAGAACTACTAACTTTTGTGACAGTTGGGGCATCAAAATGATTACTTCGACTCCAATTCACCCTCAAGCCAATGGCCAAGTAGAGTCTAGCAACAAGATTATCATCAACAATCTAAAGAAGAAGCTAGGATCCAAGAAGGGAAAATGGGCTGAAGAACTTCTTATGTTCTTTGGGCAGATAGAACTACACCCAAAAATGCGACAGGCCAGACACCCTTCTCCTTGGTGTTCGGAGCAGAAGCAGTAATTCCTATAGAAATGGTGGTCCCTACTGCTAGAACCAGCATCCGTGATCCTGAAGCTAATAGAGAAGTTCTCCTTGAAGACTTGGATACTATAGAAGAACTCAGAGACCTAGCAAAAATCAGAATGGCAGCGTATCAACAAAGGGTAGCTGGGCCATATAACAAAAGTATCAGAATCAGAAGATTTCAAGAAGGAGATCTAGTACTAAGAAAAGCCTTCCAAAACACCACAAATCCGGCTAATGGAAAGTTAGCACCCAAATGGGAAGGACCTTATCAGATTGAGTCTGAAGCAGGAAAGGGGGCATATCATTTTCTCACAATAGAAGGCAACAGGTTGTCCATAACCTAGCCCGAAGCTCTCAAGCGACTGATTTCACACAAGTAGTAGGACCTTCTTTTATAGTGGAGTTAGAATAGGCTCTAGAATAGTCGAATGAATGGTCAGTCTCGCTCTCCACCCTGGATAAAGGTCTATGAGGTGTGGGATGTCTTCCCTGCCTGAGTTAGTGCCAAAAGAATAGTAAGCAATGACCATGTTGCCAGCATGCTATGCGACTAGTCGATTATCTTACTAAGCTAAGAACTGGATCTCCATCCAAGAAAGTTAATAGATCTTTTTTATGGCTTTCAGTGCCCCTAGCACGAGATCATCGAACATGATCTTTGCTTGCTCTGCAGTACGAGCCTCATACAAAGCCGTGCCCCTTTAATATGATGAAGAGGGGCCCCGCCCTCTTTGATTTTCCACACCAATCCTTATTTACTACTACATATTTTTTGGGGTGTATAGCTCAGTTGGTAGAGCATTGGGCTTTTAACCTAATGGTCGCAGGTTCAAGTCCTGCTATACCCAAACCTAACTTGCACTATACTATGAGTAAGGATGCGTAGTAGCGCAAAGAGCACTCTTTGGCCTTTAGATTAGAGGCTCTTCGCCGTCTTTGATTGGAAAGAAACAGATATCTAAAGTGTGCAGTGAGGGATCTTCAAGAGCTTGGAATGCCATTCACCTCAAGAAATATTTTTTCTGATCAGGATCCGTTATCCTGAGAAGATATATTATCCAGTAAAAGGATAAAGGATCCTTAAAGCGGTAACATCTTTCTAATCTATTATTCTATTCGAATTATTATTATTAATTTAAAGATAATATATTCTTAACCTTTTATCTTTTCCAAGTCTTAAATAACCATGCAGGATTGTAACGGGACATTTGATGTTCAAGAGGTTGGCCACCTCTCCGTTGCGTTTAAGGTACTTTATTATTTCCCTTGGCCTTGCCCACGTTTGGATATGACCCCCGATGGTCATATCCCCTAAGGTTTAAAGGTTTTCACCTTTCTCACGATCGCCAGTTGCGCACGCTATCCAACATATAGTTCGGGGCAGCGGGACCAGTACACGCTTAGTGGCTGACAATTTCGTTGTCTCCGGCTATATGGAGGATCCTACGAATTATGGTAGACGTACCATACCTCCGGTTTATAACGTTTTCACCTTATCTCACGTTTGGGCTAAATCCCGGTTCGGGCGAGACCCCAGTTAACATCCGTATCTTTGGGCCAGTCCCCAGTTTGGGCTTGTCCCCAGTTTTTTGGGCTTGTCCCCAGTTTATTTTATGGGCTTGTACCCAGTATGTTGGGCTTGTCCCCAGTTACACGGGCTTGTCCCCAGATTACACGGGCTTGTCCCCAGTTGCACGGGCTTGTCCCTATAATATTTGTTGGGCTTCTCCCCAGTTTAACGAGTTTAACCCCAATTAATAACATGAATTGTTTGCAGCGAATTTTCTAAGTTCTTACTAAAGATCAAGAAACTAAGGATCCCGGATCCTAGAGCTACTCTTGTAAGGAACATTAGGAGTTCGATACTTCTGGTAACCTAGGTCTATTTGGACCTTCTGGTATGATCTTTATTGATTAAATTAAGTTTGATATTTATTATAACTTTGGATATTCTGGCTAGAAAGGCTAATCTTCTAAAAATAGTTATTTAATTACTGAAGTCTTTAACTAATTTCCGGATATTTTATCCTAAAATTTTCCTTATATAAATTTATTGATTACTTAAGGGTATTCTATTCTAAAGTTTTTTTAAAGATCTTATATCCTAAAAATCTAATATTCGAAGATTATTTACCAAACTCTAAACAATGCTTAAACTTATATACAACAAGTTTTTGAAAATAAGTAACAAGCAAATAGTCAAAAGATTTATGTTAATTAAAGTAAATAAGCCACAAGGACTTATCTAAAATTTCTTAATCCGGACTTCACCATACGAAAAGATGGACCATCCATCCGGGTTAAGTAAGAGTTACTAATAGTTCATAAAGTGCAGGAAAATAAAAAAAACAGGGGAAACAAAGGCTTCATCCTCACAAACAGAGGATCCCTCCACCTTTATCACCCCCGCATATTGTCTTAAGGATCATAGATCTTTATCCTAAATACTATTATTTATTACAGACCATAGAAATTGTTCATAAAAACATCAACATCAAATAAAAAAAGTGGGCTCGGGCCTTGTCTTTAATATCCTTCATCGCCCACTTAAGCTGTATCTTCAACTGCAGCATCACCTTCCCCCTTGCCGGCTTCAACCACCTCCTTAACGCCACTGGTCCCAGCCTCGGTGTTCTCAACCATCTCTTCATCATCCTCACCACCAAGGTCGTCAAGTGCAGCCTTCCATTTCTCCACCTCCCAGGCTGACTTGTCGAAAGCAGGATCACCGGACTTCATCGCCATCTTGCTCCGCCCCTGGAATACCGATCTGGCAGCCCACACCTTGGCTTCGTTAGTCGCCTGCTCCACTGCCTCTTGACGTTGGGCCTCGGCTGAGGATACCTGATCCTCCAATTGTTTCTTGAGTTGGATCATAGCCTTATCCTTAGCAACCGCAGCTTTCCCTAACCCGGAGATCTTCTCGCTCATCTGGAGGATAGTCTTTTCATAGTGGTACCTCATAGCAATCACAGCCTACCAACAAATTTCGTGTCAAAATTGGGACAATGCTGAATCCTAAGTTCTTATAGGGAAAAACACGGCACACTTACAGAGCAGACAATGTCACAGTGGGTCTCGGGATCAGAGGGTTTCTTCCTCTTGGAAGCTGCAGATTTGGCCCTCGTAGTGGCGGTCTTGGGCTCGGAGCTTGGGCCAGCCTTTGAACCCTCCTTCTTGACAGCAGGAGAGGTAACCATGCAGTCGATGTCGTTAAGGGAGAACTTGAGAGCGGACTTTCCAGATTTCTTGGTGCCTGTAGAGGAGAAATCAACAGATAAGTATTCCATTTTGTTTTATTTACTTTAAAATGATTAAATTACTTGACATGTTTGAGCTTGAGGAGATGTCACAAAAACCTTAAACAAACCGATCTTGAAAGGTCCTAACTTCGGTATCCAGTGCTAGGAACCGTTTTGCCTTTTCTTCTGTTCCAGGTAGCTTGCTCAATGAAACGAAGTTCTCAACTGCAGATAACTAAAAAGAATAAGTTTTAAAGCTGAAGAATAAAGGATCCTGCTATTCCTTAAGGATCCAGGATCCTACCCTTTGTGACCCACGTGGAAGGAAGATCAGTCCCACGTGGTATCGAGTCGCGTTTAACGAAAAAAATTGATTCCTCCACACGGAATCGTTTAACGTGGCTTTTAAGATCGGATGGGGTTGTTGGGGTTTGGACTTGAAGATAAAACGGGCAGAACCGAAGGTAGTAAGGGTATACAAATAAGACAACTCCGGGAGGCCAAAATCGATTCTTTCCTCCTTAATGATTCTTTCGATGGTGCTAAGAACCCTCCAAATCATCGGCATGGATTGTATGTAAGATATGCCGGTTGAATCGAAAAAACTTTGGGTAAAAGATGGAAAGAGGTATTTATAGCCGATAAGAAAGGTAGTTGCCGGAAAGCAGACCCAGACCTTGGAGTAAGTGTGACATCTAATGCTGGATTCATAGGGTCGGAACAAGGTTTCTAGAGGAAATAATGTGTGAAAACTGTCGACCTCGGGATCCGTGAGCTTACAGATTTCAGAAGAAGGGTTGGAAAGCAGGCCTTGTGGTTCCATTTCGACCAGTTCGGAACCACCGGATGACTGTTCGGAAGGTTTAGAAGGGTCCGGAGAAGAAGAAGAAGAAGAAGCGGCAGACATGATTAAAGAGAATAAGAAACGAAGGTTAGAAGAATACCTGATTCATCGGAAAGGTGTATATAATCAAAGATATAGGGCGGCATATATAGATGGTTATAATTAACCTTAAAGGGCTAAATGGTAAATTTTCTGGCAAAACCGTCCCATCGTGCAGTTTTCACAATGATTTTGAATTTCAAAATGACAGCTGTGTTCCACTGTCACCCGCCATTTTGGGGGCAATTGTTAGGCCACGATTTTTATACTGAGGATCCTCTATCCATAACTGTCTTATGGATAGTTTATCCTTGAAATACATGTTAGGATATAAAGGATCGACGATCCTCGGTATTGTTTGTTTTCTAATGATTGCATTTAGTATGGTGATGTGTTAGACAGGTGTATCAACTTGGAGACGCATTTGCATCAATTATCCACATGGAACACCCTATAGCTGGAACATGGATATAGGATCCTAATTCAACACAGCTGGTTATGGACGAACTCTCTAGAAGATCGAAGTTTAAATATCACCAACGGCTGTGTGACTCGTTCTTCCGCTTATCTCTCTACCGAACGACTATACGCACATGGTCAAAGTCATGGAGCGGCTAGTGGAGGACTTCCGTGTAATTAGGAGATATTGTTATTATTGTTATATTATTTAAACGGGTAATGATCGACTAGGAAGAACACTTGTATTCTCACACACACTAGAGCAGATTCAATAATTCTCTTCATACACTAGCTTACATTGTAATTTCGATCATATACTCCACAAACATTTGTAACCACTTTTCGTTGATTAATAAACTTGACGGTGATAGTTTTCACCGTCCGGGGGTTTTTTGTGCCGGAGACCGAGATAACCATATACTCGTCGACCAAAGGTTATCTTGTTGATTATTGACTAAGATACTTCGACCAAAGATTATCCTAATAATCCTTGACCGGAGCAATTTTACCAACGATTACCTCGATAAGTTTTGAACAAAGTAAGACTATCTTGGTTAAGGGCTTTTTCACTCGTGATCAAATCACCGTGTTCATCAATATCACGCTCATACATTAGTCATTATTGTGTTAGCACCTTACCTCACATTTATAAATTTGGATAGTTGATCCTTAGCAGATTTTTGTCCAAAATAAGTATCTTTAGGGGTGGGCTAATGTACAAATTTAAAAAATCATACAAACCATTCGGATCAACGGATACGTAATTTTGGGACTGCGGCTTTCATGTATATAACATAACTTTATATAAGGGTAAATACCTCAAATATGTCCTACCAAAAATGCAAATTCCTTTATTATCCTCTTACTAACCCGTCGTCGCCGCTACATTAAGAATTTAAGATAATGTGTTTCTAAACTCGTCACCTCCCTGCTATATTAGCTTTAAATTCGTCGCCTCCCCGCCATGTTAGCTTAAAACTCGTCACCTTCCCGCCATGTTAGTTCAAAAGCCGTCGCCTCCCCGCTATGTTAGCTAAAATAAATTCTACCTTATCTTTGCTATAGATAGGGATCCTAAATTAATTTAAAGAATATTTGAATATTTTTAATTTTATTATTTTTAGATTCTTGTATATAAGAATTTGAATAATAATATGATTAAGAAAAATCATGCATACTGATACCATCATGATCATTTTATGTTTATTTTGTTTAGATATGATATTTTAAATAACAAGATTTGTTAGATTTAATTTTTAAGCTAACATAGCGGGGGTGGGGACGGGTTTTTAGCTAGCATGGCGAGGAGACGACGAGTTTTGAACTAACATGGCAGGAAGTCGACGAATTTTAAGCTAAGATGGTAAGGAGATGACAAGTTTTAAGCAAACATAGTAGAGAGGCGACAAGTTTAGAAATATGTCGTCTCGAACTCTTAACGTAGCGGCGACGGGCTAGTATATGAAAAAATAGGGAATTTGAAAATTGAAAGAAATATCTGGAATCTCTTTCTAAAGAGTAGTCATTTTAAGAATTTCCCCTTTATAAAACTAGAGAAGTTATCGTAATTACTTTAGTAATAAAGTTAATGATAATTAATCTAGTCATAAAAATATTACGCCATATCTAATAATAATTGCTCTAGTTATGTTGTTTTATATGTAGAATAATTATATCGTGTAAATAGAGTAATTAGCGTAATATATAATTACTATATTAGAGTTATTAATTACTATATTAGAGTTATTATCCTGTCTTTTTCAAATCACATTAAATTTCTATCAATTTTGTTGTTTAATTAAGTGTAGTTATCATATATATAAATAGAGTAATTATTTACATCTATATAATTATATACTTTAAATGTTGGAATCAAACAAGGAGGAAAAGTGAAAGCAATCAGTGATCATAAACCTATTAGACCACGTGTAGTGGATTGAGTTTCTTTATGGGTGTTGTGCGACATGTGACGTCACGTCAGCAAATAAGCTTTTTGGATTAAAGAGGTGTAGTGGATAGAGCATCTTCCAATCATTACCTCATCATTATTTTTTTACCTTTTTATTTAATATAATCTAAATAACATTTTATTAAATAAAATAAATAAGTTTACATTAGAATTGAAAAACAACTAGAAATTACTCGTCTTTTTTATTCTTCATTGTCTTTGTCTTCTTCGTTGTCTTCATATTCTTCGCCGTCTTCGTCTCCGTCGAGCTCGTCTTCACGTTCCTCGTCTCCATCGTCATCCCCGATTGATACGTTTTCGCCTTCGCCTTGAATTGGCCGAACTGACCAACATGTTGAACCAAATCACCCGTAAGCGCATTATGTATTTCACGTGAACACATTCGATAAGTATTTTGCACCCCTCTCCCCATAGTTTCTTGAGGTGGTTGTTGTTGGACATTCTCCAATATATAATGTTGACATATTACTCACATGTCGTCTTCTAAAACCACGTTATGCAATATGATACACATATACATAGCATTTCTCATTTTTTACCAATGTCCATGCACGACACGGATTTTTCACGTAATGCCGGTGCTGGCGAAGAACCTCGAACCACCTCTCGATGTCCTTTCGCGATGACTCTCGTACTTTCTAAAAATAGTTTCTCTTTTCATTCCTCAGGCTTCTAACGTTTTGATAATAATAGAATATTTCAGATATATCCCATCTCTCAAATAGCATCCGTGTGGGTAGAAGTTATCGTTAGCCCAAAACGATGCGACTGGTGCGGTAGCGAATATGTAATCTTCTACCGTCTCCAAAACGTTTATGTCGTTGTTGGACCCGGGGCTGCCAAAGTAGGCCGACCAAACCCAAAGGTCGTATGAAGCGACTCACCGTTGGTACTTTCTGGTCACACGTGTATATTGGACTCGTCATGCAATTGGACAGTTACCTCACTTCCAATGCATGCAATCTAAACACCCGATCATGCCGGGTAAACCATGTTCCCTTTCATGCACCGAGTAAATCCGTTGTAGATCATGCCAAGTGGGTCTTCTAAGATAACGTTCACCATATAGTTGTATTATGCCTATATTAGAATTATTAATTAAAAATATAAAAAACGCAATATATTGTTTTTAAAAGTATAATAAACGAAATATAAAGTTTACTAAGACCAAGCGTACTGGCACGTTGTGTGCCGCGTTGTGAGCTATAACGCGGGGGGGGGGGGGGTACACCCCCCGCCCCGCGTTTGTAATTTTTTTTTGCTACGTTATAAGTAAAACGTGATTAATGGCACACAAATAAAACAAAAGAACCGTTGGGGCCATGTTTACGTTAAGAGCCGTTGGGTTTTTTTTTTAAAAATATTATATTAAGTAAATTTATACTATATAAACAAACCAAACTCATTTTTTAACACATTCATTCCACTTCTATACTAATTATATCTTTTACAGAAATATTTATACCATCATGTTTTCGAATAACAACCAAAATATTCTCGGTTTCGGCCAATATGCCCGTCAAGGCAACCAAAATCCACAACCGAACCAATATACCGCCCCGATGCCAACCGTACCCGTCCCGCATATGTATGACCCGCAAATGGCCACGTACTTTGCATTTCTAAAAAACTCTATGCCAAATGCGGTGCCCGGTTTCCAAAACCCAACGACAAACATTTTTGCCGGTTCGGGTTCTCAACCCGTCCTGGAGACCCAACCCGAGGTTGAGTTCGCGCTTGGCGGGGACTCACGTCGAGAAAAAGATTCGTTACTGTCGAAATGGGGCGACATAAACACCAAATGCTTGGCTTTCCATACAGTTTTTTCTCGGATGAATCGAAATAGGAGTAGCAGTGTCTCGGACGCGGAAGTCATGGAAAACACGTTGACAGAGTATCAACATAAGGTTGGGTGGGGGGGGGGGGGGCTTCAACTACTTTGGCATTTGGAAAGACCTATTGAGGTTTCACCCAAAATGGGGCATGGTGTTGGATGTCGAAGCCGAAGGTGGTCCGCGTAAAAAAAAGTCTAAAACATCGTCTTCGGTTGATCCAGACACGCCCCGTTCCAACGCTCGAAACTTCAACCTAAGCGATAATGACGCCGTGAATACTACCGAGATGCCTCGGCCGGGGGGTAGAAGAAGCAAGGCCAAGGGAAGGGGGAAAGGGGTCGCTTCGTTGTCGGCAACGGGTTCGAATCCCGAATTGGAAAGTCAATTCAAAGAAATGAACTCTCGACTCCAAGCTTTACACGACCTTGGAACCCAACGACTTCAAGTAAATTTGGACGCCGTCAACCTACTTAGAAGGAATGAAATAGACAAAGGCATCGAGGTTTTATCAAATGAGCTATCCGAAGACGACCCGATAGTCCAATCTCTAAAAGCCGCTCGACGAGCGAAAATTTTAGAAAAATATAAATAAGTTTTAGTTTTATTAGTATTATTTATGTATTTTTTTTTAATTTAGTTTTTATTTGGAAGTTTAATGTATTTTTTAATTTTATGTTAATTTATTTAAATGATTTAGTATTTAAAAAAACAAATAAAATTAATAATGACTGGGCGCCACATGGCGCATAATGCCTGGGGGGGAGTTATGACTACAGCCTGTTTTTGTAAAAAACCATAACTCTGACTGGGCGCCACGTGACGCATAATGCCTCGTAATGGAGCTTTATGACTACACATGGTCTAAGTGGGTGTTTGGGAGAGCTTTTCATTTTTGCTTTTTGCTTTTCGGATGGGCAAAATGTCCAAAATGCCCCTCCAAAAGCAACTAAAAGCACCAAATTGAAGTTTTTAGGTGCTTTTGGAGGGGCATTTTGGACATTTTGCCCATCCGAAAAGCAAAAAGCAAAAAAGAAAAGCTCACCCAAACATGCCCTAAATACCTTGGACAAAATACTCCAAGGTGTCTCGTGTCGTTTTTTTCGCCATTTTTAAGTACTCGTCGTTGTTGTCGGTCGTACTTCTATAGGCGAGTACGCGTAACGCTAACGTACACTTCTGGATATTGGTGAATCCTAACAGCCCTCATGCGTCGCATTTTTGCTTAAAGTAATCATACTCGCTCTCCAAATCATTGGCAATGCGCAAAAATAAACGTTTAGACATCTGGAAGCGACGTCTAAAAGTCTTCGGGTTCTTGTATGTCGGTGAGTCAATAAAATAGTCGTCTATCAAACGCTTGTTGGCTCAACACATTCTCTTCTCAAAACCGATTGAGGAGCAGAATAAATATATTTAGTATACTTTGCCGCAAGTGTAACTGCACTTGTAACCGCCGCCTTGTCTTCGGCCGTGTGCTCGTTATTTGCAAATATCGATTGATGATGTCGGACTAGAGGTGCACAAAAAAACCGGTTCCTGAACCGGTTTGGCGGTTTAAACCGGAAACCGGTTTTTAAAAAAACCGGTTTTTAAAAAACCGGTTTGACCGGTTTACAAACCGCCGGGTTGTATATCGGTTTTAAGTTTTAGAGCCAAAACCGGTTTTGAAACCGGTTATAAAAAAAACCGGTTTTTTTAATAACCGGTTTTTTTATAACCGGTTAACCGGTTTTTTTTATAAACCGGTTTTTTTATAACCGGTTAACCGGTTTTTTTATAACCGGTTAACCGGTTAAACCGGTTTTGACCGTTGTATAACGGGCATATAGCCGTTTTTTTTTGGTTTTTTGACCGTTTTTTATGGTTATTTAAAAAAAAAAAACCGGTTAACCGGTTTTTAAAAAACCGGTTAATAAAAAAACCGGTTTATTAACCGGTTCTAACCGGTTTCTAAACCGGTCCTAACCGGTTAGACCGGTTAGGGTTTTGAGATGAAAAAACCGGTTATTAACCGGTCCGGTTATTAACCGGTTCGGTTTTTTTCCGGTCCAAAAAAAACCGGTCCGGTTAATAACCGAACCGGTTTTTTTAAAAAAACCGATTTGTGCACCTCTATGTCGGACGAGGAGAGAGAATCCATTTTGTTGGTGTTTTGAATAGAAATTTTGTAGAGGGAGTCTAAAAATGTGAGGAATTTGTAGATATTGTTTTAGAAAGTTTAAATGTTTGGTTATATATATAGAAAAATAATTATTTTTTTTATATATAAATTGAGCCGTTGAACAACGGGTATATTTGACCAAATGTGGAATTCAAGGCAAATATCAAAGGTTCACCGGCGCTATGTGAGGAGCGCCTCACCCCCCCCCCCCTCCCAAGCACCCAAAGCGCCCCGGGGGCGTTGTTTCCAGGCGCTTTGGGGCACTCTGAGAGTGGGAATCACACCACTACGGAGGGTCTTAGAAAGTTATTTTATCTGTTCAATCATTGATTGTAATTAGAATCAATTCGCAAAAATGCACGACGCAAATTCTATAACTCAGGTTGATGACTTGTCGATTCACAAGGGCTCTTTAACCAAGAATTGATTGTTAAATTTTTGCAAGGTTCAATTCATCAATTATATCTGATTGGCAAGCTTCAATTCATCAATTAAATACGGATTTTACCTAACTCTATATACGGATTGCCCACCGAGCAAATTTCTATTTTTTCTGCTTTACACGATTAGCAGGTTAAATTCTATTGTATTTGATCCAAACGTTACATAATTATCCATTGTTTATTGTTCTCGAACTTGTTTAAAGTATATGAATTCGATGATAAATGTTAGCTCCTCGTCTAATCATTATATATGTGGTTACTTTTATTGACGCACATATGACCTTTTTTTCTCGTTATGAATTTAAATGTTAAATGTAGATTTGCATATTTATTTTATAGTAAAAGGTTTACATTACTAGTTACCAATGGAATTACATTACTTCACCAAATCCTATACCAAATCCTATTTAAGAAGTAATAACAAGCTTTTTAATAAAACTTATATAAAATAGAAGTATATTAGTATTAATAATTAATAATATTCAACCAGTTAGTAATTTTTTCTTAATTTTAATAAGTAGAAATGTAAAATTTGATACGTAGACCGGGTGAATAGGACAGCTCATGTGTTTGGAGAAACAATTGGCAAAAAGTAGTGAAAAAACCAAAAAAAAGGTGTAAAAGGGAGAGGCGGTTGACAGTAGAGTAATGATGTTATGTTCGGGATTATGTTTGGTTGAAATATGTTGACACGTGTTATATTATTAGTTGGGTGTTCGCGTGATGCGATGTTCTATGCTTGTAACACGTCTTGACTCTAAGACTGTCCGGTGTGGATCTCGATTTGCCGCCCAACTGCTGACATGGCAAGCGGTGTCGGCGGCAAACACCACCCCGGTGTAGTTGGTGCCGCTCAACGGCAAAGTTATTGTTGATATTTCACCGCACGTTTCTCCTTCGGCAAAGTTATTGTTGTTGTTGAGCTTTTTTCCTTCCTTTTTATTTTATTTTAGTAAACTAGAGCTTGAGTTGAGAGCTTGATGAACGGTGAGCTGCAAGAGTTGTTTTATCTTTTGAAAAGAAGGAAGAAGAAGATGAGAAAGAATGGTTGCAGATAGAGAGAGGATGAGAAGTTAGGGATGAGGAGTTTGGTGGTGTTATGTTATTTATTTTTTTATATTTTTAGTTGAATTTTATCTATTCATATTAATATAATATGTAATCTATTTAATATTTTAAATGTATATATTTTTAATATAATTTATTAAATATGATGTTTTTTAGTTTAACTTATTAAATACAATGTTTTAAATATATCAAAATATTTTGTGTTTTTATTGTATTTATAGTATAACTTTAAAAGTAAAATTAAATTATATTAAATTTGTCTTAGACTTAGTTTTATTATATATATATATATATATATATATATTATTTGAAAAGTTAAGGAAGTGGTAATTTGGTAACCATTTCAATGATATCATGGAAGATAGTGGAATGAAGTGAATTATGATGTGGCGCTGACATGGCACTGTGAAGTGGGAGGCAAAATGGCATGTATACCTTATAGCCTAACCGGTTCTGACCTATTATTCGAATATGTCCGACCTGTTTTCAGTCCTAACAAACTATCATTTAACATGTTATTTTTTCTTTAAATAAAAAAACTATAATAATAAATATTATACAAAATAAAATGCTAGTTTTTTATAGTGTAAGTGTTTTAAAAAATATTAACGGATGAAAATGTTATGACCGTTCAAAAATCATGGGTTAGGAATTGGTTTAAAATTGACATTAAAAATAATATATCGGTAAAGATGGATTTATATGTAACTATTTAATAAGTTAACAAAACTTGATTAAAGTTGGAGAACATGTTTTCGAAACTAAATAGTTAACCGTAGATCATATGATCCAAAAACCAAATTACCCTTATTTTTTCAAATTATTATGCATTGTTGATTATACTTTTAAGTATTAGATACTTTACCTCTTACAATTTAAAAATCATAATTATATATGGGGAAAATTAACGTATAAATCAAATTAATGTGCTAGATTTGAGAATCAAGTATTGTAATTATGTAATTACATCGTAGTGCTATGATGTAATTACATTACACTATAATTAAACTACGTTGTATATATAATACACTACTTTATTTTCACTAGTTAACACGTTAATTTAATTTGTATTTAATTCAAACCATATTATATATAGTATATAGATATGGTGGGGGTGGTTTTAATATAAAATAATAAAAATAATTCCACTATAAGAGAGTACGAAAAACATGTTTGACAACATGTCCTTTAAATTTATATGAGTTGGTTCTTTATATTGTATAGAGTGGTTGTAAGTGAAATTTGAAGAATCATTGTTTACACCATATAATTTTTTAATATTTGTTGAAAATGGTTGTGAGTGAAAGAGATAAAAAAATATAATAATAAATGTATAAAAAAGAGATTATTAAATTAAAAAAATGAGAGATAAAGTAATGATTTCTAATGTAATTATAGAGGTGAAGATAGAGAACTTGCAAACATACTATAATATATTTATTTTGTTGATAAATACACATTGAAAAGAATTGCTTGAAGAAAAAAAATGTATTTGAAATGATAATTCGAAAATGACTTTTAATTCCTCGAGAAGATTTCTCAAATCTAGATCTTCTCATCCGCGCTATTTTATGAAGGAGACAATCCGAGCCAAATATTGCATAGGATTTTAATTTGAATTGTAGTAGTTTTTTTTCTCTAATATTGATTTGTAAGTTTGAATTTTATTTTTAATTTATGTAGTTTAATATAAATTTTTGTGTTGTTTAATTGGAAAAATAGAAATAAAAAAATAATTTAAGGTTAATGCTTGTTATCGTTAGTCAACTTATAACACGCTAGTTAACGATTGAGTTAATTAAAATCTCCTTACCTATGTGCAATTGATATGACTCTTTAGCTAGCAATGACTAGTTAAACTAGAACACATACATAGTCCAACAATAAAACCATTTGTTGTGAAATAACACGTCGTGCCAACTAGGCATGTTAAAGCCTCAAACACCGCTCCAAATAAAAGTTCGCCAAAGAGGATGGCGACACCCCTTTTCCTTTTATGTTAATGTGTCAATGCATATGAATGCCAAATCAAGTGGGGTCCACCCAAATGGATCAATTCGTTTGTTCTCATTGAAACCATTATTATTAAATTACTATTTGACCACGACAAAGATTAACATAAATACTGCATATATTGACTATGGAATCATTTCGACATGTGTAAGAAAACAATAGCCTTCCAACATTGGTTTATTGGATTGGGAGTTCGTTGAAGATTAAACACTCACACAACGACACAAATAGATTTGAGATAGAATTGAATGAACAATGAGAAACTTGATACACACACAAATTAACGGACCAACGTAATTGCAATGATCGATGCGTTATAATGAATGAAACGCCGGGCATTTAAATAAACTAAAGTTAGGATCGAAATAAACAAACTGTTTTAAATAAACAGTTGGAACGATGGCGTTTCATTCCCATGGGCATACAAACCCGACATCGAAATAAACTAAAGTTAGGATCCAAGAGTATGTGGCCTCTGACCCATATTACTTACTGTTTAAACAAACCCAAATAAACGTCAGTAGATACATGTTTTATGACCGAACAGACTATTAAACCAACAAAGATTAGTGATTAATTGGTTACAATGGTTGCTTAGATATCCACCTCTTGAACATGGCAACACTTTCTTCAGGCTTGTACTCCGGGGCTGTGTGCCCACCACCCTGCAACATAAACAACAAACTGTTTCAGTTAACTCTCTTTGCACCTTTTGATATAAGAACATTCAGATATCTTGCCTTTACGGAGGCATATGTCATCATATTCGAATAACTCTCTGTGTACCTATCAATATAAACCAATATAAATTTTATATTTGATATATAGTTCTATACTTGAAACTTCAGAAATTTGGATATTACCCAACAACTTGACCATTAAGCTTCCATGATCGCCATCGGTCGATGACAGAGTAGTTTAAGTCTTTTATCCATGCTTGAGTTGACTGGTGAGGAACATGCATGTCGTGATCACCACTGTGTTAAATTATTAAAGTTTATTAATTAGTGACTTTGATGATATAATATTATTTCACAAACGGACAATCTCAATTCAAGTTGTAAAACGAACATAACCTGTAGATGAGAGAACGATAACCTTTCTTGCTGAGGTTTAGATGGTATGGCCTAACATCATAAACTGTCCGTGTGAAGTTCATATCTAAGCTGCATCTTATCCACGTTGGTCTGCCTCCCTGTGTTCTTGGTGTGATCAATGATATAAATGCAAATTGGGTTTTATGCTTTAAAAATCCAAAATATAACCCCTCGGTGTTTTGGCGTAATTCTGAGTATTGGTCCATAAGTTGGTGACTTAATGTGTTATTTTTAATTGATCCTTGTTGACCAATTCGGGTTCAACTACAACTACATAATAAAATTTAGTTCTGTATGAGAGTTTACTGTAATTGATGTTTTGAGTTATTTTCCTAGATTAGAAAAAAGTGGGAGTTATCCAAATAATGTGTGTTATTAGATACCTGGACTTGAGGACCATTAATGATCCATCCGTGCAACATGATCAATAACAATGTTAACTTTCATTTTAGATGCAAATACAGTCTCACTCTAACGGATGAGTAACTTCGTTTGCCCAAATGTCATCAATTGATTTATCATAATAAAAATGTTATAAGTTGTTTTGTAACCCCAAACGAGCATATAAAGTTACTTTTATGCCGGGGTGAGAATTTTTTATGACAATAGAAGTGAAAGTTAATTTAGTTAAGTAATGACATATATATATATATAAACTTCTATGAGTTGTTCTATAAGTTGTGAGAATTCGAAGGAACTCCATTTAACAATTTTTATTTATTTATTTATTTGTTTTTGCATATCTATTATGTTTAAGTTACATTTACTAAAAGGTTTTTTTTACACAAGTCGACTATTGAAACATGTGTTACCAGCATTTACATTACGCATTTGCAGGAAACTATAACCGCTAGTTACACATGTTTTAATAGTCGAGTCATGAAAATTTTTATTTTCTAGCAAATGTAACTTACGTACATATAAAACATATGAAAAAGATTTGTTAAATGGAGCTCCTTCAAGTTCTCACAACTCGTAGGAGTTCTCAGAAGAACCTAAACCATTACACACACACACACACACAACAATACCTTCCGGATATGCAATGCTTCTCTAACATTGGCTTCATTTAGCCAATAGTAAACCAAGCAAATTCTTATATCACTCTGCATGATTCAGGAACAGTTTGCTATAATTATCTTACAAGTTGATTCAATTTTACTTCATAGAATACGCTAGACTTACAGAACACTTAGATGATGGAGGAGGACGATGCTCGTTAAGCAGCTTTTGAGTGGGTAGTTTAATTAGCGGATTACCAGTAGCACAACAAGGTTGCAAAATATGGAGTTTTTCAATCCCACGTATGCACTAGAAAAAGTTCATTCAAGTCAGTTATTTTAATCTTTTGCATCAAAATGGAGAAAAGAGGCCATGTAAAGTAAGTAAAGCACCTCTTGGTACCACTCTAGATTTTGATGACATTCTGTGTTGCTCGTGCTTATATACTCTGATCGATACTCTCCATGACACTTGTGGAACAATGACTATAGTGTATAGACGTTGAATATGAACAAAATTAATTGTTAAAACATGTAGAAAATATATAAGATCATAGGAGAGAACAAACCTTGTAGAGTTCATCTGATATGAGTCCCATACCATTAGCAAACTGAATTTGGTAATTAGTTTCCTCTGGGAAAGTCATTGGATTGCCAAGAACATATCCCTAATGCCAAAATGAATCCTTTCAGCAAACCCGTTTTGTAATCTCACCGAAAATTTTTATTTTCAAAAAAAAATAAAAAATTAGTGCATAATTTATATCCATGGGATAAAATTAAAACCTTTAGATTAATGTAAGGCTCATTGCCAGCTTCATTTCCTGCACATTTGCAGTAGATAAGTTTGAGATTTAGATGTACTAAAAGTGTTGTGTTAGTAGGATGGTGGATCAAATCCGATACAAACCTGAAAACAACATGTGAATCCAAACACGACACGAGGATCCGCGGGCTAACAAGATCACAACTCGTTTAACCCGATTTTTTTTAAATACGCGTATTAACTATAAATTTACTGAGACACTAAAGATATATATAACGATTATGTAAAATTCTCTTATAAACTTGATGTGAATCTCTCTTTAAAGTTTTAAATTTTGTCATAGAATAGCCACCCATTTAATTCGTGACATAATAAACAATTTTAATGGAATAGAAAATAAATAAACGGGTCAAGGTGAACCCAGTCTGTTTAGCAAAATTAGTTTACGGGTAGGAACAGAAACTGATCCGAACCCTCTTAGATTAAACCCAGCTTGCCATTTCATGTTAGGTTCGTTTTGTGTCGTAAAATTACACACGTGTTACGGATTTATGATGAAGTCAGCAATGATATGTTTATCATGAGGTTACCATCTGATATGTATTGTGTGATTATTGGGACTGTGATTCCAGAGTAGGAATCTCCACCCACATAGAACGGATTAGAAGCGAACTCCCGGTGACTTTCAAACCACTGCACAAACAATTCCAAATCGTAATCAATAAGCATCATAAAATTGTAACACAAATCATTTCATGTACCTTTCTCATAAACTCATTGGCTTGGTCACCAAGTTGGATGTCGGTTGAACGCGAGGCCAGTGTGGTTCTCGCATAGGAAAAGCCAGTACCAACAGGAACATCTAGGAAAATTATGCTCGCCGTCTGCATATCGACAACATTCCCAGACCATTAAGATGTTGGCATCCATTAATGTTTGCAAGTGACACACACACAAGAGCGAGCCAGAAGGGCCGCTCTAGTGTATAATACACAGTGGTTGGCCCTGTTTGGCAAGTTTAGCGTTTTGGTCGGCGCATTCAAAGACTAATTTGAGTGAATAAAGAACACCAGATTAACACATACATTTAGAGGTGTAATGTGAATGGGTTGGGTTGGATTTGGGTGATGGGTTAAAATGGGTTTCGGTTAAGATGGGCATGAGTTAAGATGGGTAAAGTTAACCCATCTTGACCCAAGGGAAGGTTAAAATACAAAGGGTTTCAAAAACCCCTCAAAAAAAATATCAAAAAAAAAATAATAACTCAAAATATAAATAAAAAACGCAAAATGTAAATAACTAAAATGTTTTTCCCGTCGTCCACGTTCATTAAAAAAAAACCCGGGTTTGTGTCAGTTCAGGTTCGATTTTTTCCGGTTTGGTTTTGCTTTTTATTCATTTCGGTACCTTTTCGGGTTCAATGATTTCGGTTTCCATTTCTCGGTTTCTATTCGGTTTCGTGAGTTTTGTTTAAAATAAAATTGAATGGAGCTTGTTTTAGTCCATTCTAACCCATAAACAAACCCAGTCTAACCATAACCAAAAGTCACTAGCATCTCCCCAACCCATCTTGGCATCCTAGGAAAATTCTTTTGATCCATCCCGACACATTCCAAATTTAAAAATTATCCATATTGACACAAAACAACCCATTTGGGTTGGTTTTGCCACCCCTATATACATTAAATTGATTACACTAATTTCATATGCCAAAATTACAAATTGTTTAAATAACGGTGACTTAATGGTAACTACGATAATTACCTACCTAACACAATTAACCGATGTGACATATTACTTATTAAACCCCCAAGTATTTACAATGTAATCTTTGACTCATAAACATAGTTTATACTAACGACACACCAGTACACTCCGGCGTATACAAACCATTACCAACATATAATAAGCTGGTGGTTGTATTAAATGCCAGCATCTGCGCTAGACATCAACTTGTTTAAATGCCGAAAACCTTGTTAGACACGTGAACTAGAACTTAATCTAGATAACCACGGGTTAACATGAACACAACCCATATAATCATATTTTTTAATTTTTGCATACTAATATTTCAAAATTGTAAAATGATGACAAACTAGAAATGAACATAAAACAATTAAATTAGCTTGTGGTTCTTGCAAACATATAAAACGGTTCGGATGCGCTAGAACCGAGGAACCGGAACCGAACCGATGCCTCAGAACCGCTAATGTGTGTACCGGTTCGGTTCTCGGTTCTCAGAATTTGCATTAAACGGTTCCCGGTTCGAATCCGGGTAAAACCGGCGGTTCTAGACTTGGAACCGAAGAACCGGAATATACAAAACATTTTAAATAAATTTACCAATCCCCATTTTTTATAAAGTAACTTGTTAACCGACATCCATTCAATCATTTTTTAATTCAAATCTTCTTTCTTTACGTTCAAGACCTAGCAACCATGATCAATTTTGATCTAAGCTATCAAGGTAATTTAATATAAAATGATACGATCTTTCATTAATTTATCGTTGCCAATGATTTATTTAACTTCAACACTGAGATTTTAATAAAAAATATAATAGATGTTCATGTTGTAATCTAAATTAGTTTTACCGTGAAAGAAGATATACAATTGTATAAACTTGTTTTGCAATTTGCAAAGCTTGCATAACTCATTTGATAAATAAACGATCGAACCGGTTCTAGCTAGAACCGATTAGCGAGAATCGGTTTTAGTGGTTCTGGAACCGAACCGGTTTACTATATTAGGTTCCGGTTCCGGTTCTCTATTTCACTCATTTTCGGTTCCTGTTCGGTTCTCACGGTTCTGAACCGTTGCACAGCCCTACAAACATATATGAAAATTATAGTACAAAAGTGGCACACACATGTATATACATCATTTTTGAGAGACTGAGAGGAGAAACCTTGGTCCACGAATCCGGTCTCAATATCAATGTGGGCAAGCCTCCATTATAGCGATCAGCTGCAAACTGAATCGGACCTGCACGCATTGTTTTTCAAATGAATTCAGATATCCAAGCAACAAACACACGGCCGATTGAAAATATTCTATAACAAAATACCAATCTCATATAGCAGGCCGGATATGGAGGAACAACCCGGGCCGCCAGTAACCCAAAGCATGAGAGGATCATGATCAGGATCCGACTCTGACCGAATAAAATAGTAAAAAAGCTGTACATCTTCATTCTCATCCACACCAACATAACTACATATAACCATCATTCGAATATATGTACACAAACTAAATTATATATACACCAAATCAAAGGACAAATTAATGAAAGATTGAATGTATACCCAGTTTCAAGGTAAAAAGGTAGTGGTCCTTGGAAACCTGGAAGATACTTGATCACTATACCTGCTGAGTTTGAAGCATGAAAACTAATGAAGAAGATGATGATCACAAACCAATGCATCATCATTTCAGAAAGTGATCATCAAAAAGGACGTGTCTGAACTAAATATGGTGAATTTAGTTTGAAATCTTTAGATGTGATACACGTTTCCATTTGCGTGTCAAAAAGAAGCGGTACTGAATCTGAATGTTGTCAGCCAATTAGAAGCTGATTCATGTATGCATGGCCTTTTATTTATATATTATTTTCAAGAGTTCATTTAGGGAAAATTCCCAGAATAATCATATATTTAACCAAGGTTTATTCCTTTTCAACTAGTCATATTTTTCCGTTGGATCTGACCAAAACACTAACTGATCCGACTGAACTTTTAACCAATCACAACGCGCCACGTTGCCAGATGTTCCGTCAGATTCGACGTTTTAAGGTTTTGGCCGACCAATTAGCCGGATGAACCGTCTGAGGAAAAGATAGTCGAATCTGACGGTTCAGTTCATGCTTCCGTCAGATCCGACTGTTTAATTTGTCCGCGAACCCCGAATTTTTCAATTGTTTTTGATCTTGAGTTCTAGAGTGATATTGAACACTACTGTCACACCCCCATCGTAGGCCTGGGCGTGCGACCAACATTTGGTATCACTTTTTGTAAATTAATTAGAGTTGCGGGTTTGTGCGGAAAATATTTGCGTGGATTTAAAATATAATATTTACATATCAAAAGACGGGATTATAAAATACCCGTTTAAAGTTTACAAAAGATTACTTGTTTGTCAAACCACCATTTACATAATTTAAAGTTTAACAAAGTGATCCGAGCCATCAGATCGCCTATTGAGGACTTCGATTCTTCAAGCGCGTCTAACATTCGTTACCTGTAAAACAGTTTGAATATACGTCGCAACACATGCTGGCGAATAAGCTGACGCGTAAAATATTTTATTTACTTAATTACCTCTCGAGACATAACTTAGGTACGGACCATCGTGGCTTAGGAATAATCAAGTTTAAAAACAAAAAACAATTATAAACTTAAGTTCTACACAAGCCACTCAGAAAAGACCGCAACGTTCGAGATTACTTAGCTACCATCAGTATAGACATGATTACCATCACTCGGACGTAACTTAGGTCATGCCCATTGTGGCGGAGACTTATAACCAGGTGTGGCGCGGTGTGCCACCCTCTTCCACATATATAAGGATCCAAACAAACGTACACGACAGCCTGAGGGCCAATGATTATTTTTGCTTATAATGTTTTAGAGATACGTAATCTCATATAATCATTTATTTGACTCGATTAATACAAGTTTATAAAAGTTGGGCGTATTCACCTTTCTTTGAAAAGATCAGCTTCAATACACTGATCGCTTCTTCCTTGTTATCTCGGACCTATAGTACGAGTATAACCTTTTGTTAATACCAGATCTTTAATCCGGCTTAAGACCTTTAGTCTCTTTTGTATAATCTTTACCTCGATTACATTTTCCTTCTTTTTAAACCTTTCGTATAAAATACTTTTCTTTCTTTTACAAGTTTAAACTTTAGTTTAGTTGTTTTACTTTTCTAAACACAACGTTTCTTCTTCTTTAAGAAACGTTTACTTTATTTATCATTTAAAATCTATTTAAACAATAATTCATACTTTATCTCTAACAAATAATTATATTCATATAATTATCTTTTATATACTTTCTTTGTTTTATTTTCTTTTGTTTATTTTTGAGGTGTCGAGTATATCCTCGACTTAGGGTTTTAAGCCTTTCATTTTATTAATATTTTAATCGGTCATTATCCCTACCTTGGTTGGCTTATAAAAACCCTAGACACTCGAGCAACACTTCGACGTCTTTACTTCTCTCGAGCTTCCCTTGATCAACACCTTCTTCGACACGTATATCGATGCTCACCAATCTTCGACTCATGTTGGCACGTACTTTGAGGCGGCGCCAGGTCGTCTCTTGAGGGTCACGTTCTTCAAGATAACATTGTCGGGATCGGCCCAATTTACGAGAAAACGTCGGTTTAGGGCACGGGTTACGAGGAGGGTTGGCACGTACTTCGAGGTAGTAAGAGAGTATATATTCCCCACCTTGGAATGAATCTCGTCCGCGAGGTTCGCTTCTTAGAACAAGTTGGGGTACTTTTTCTTCATTTCGGATCTAAGTTCCCAAGTATACTCGGGGCCTCTTCGTGAGTCCGGCTTTACTGAAACTATTTTCAATGTTCGTGTCTTAAGTTTCTTTGTTTCAGAATCTTTGATTTGTATGGGTCGTTCTACGAATTTTCGATTTTCGTTTATTTTGACATCTTTTAAAGGCATAGACAAAGATTCATCGGCTAAGCATTTACACAGATTAGAGACGTGGAATACATCGTGTATCCCTTTCATTTCTTCGGGTAGTCACAGATGGTAAGCGACAGTACCAATTCACTCGAGTATTTCAAATGGTCCTACGAAACGTGGACTTTGCTTTCCTTTCTTACCGAAGCGAACAACACCCTTCCAAGGCGAAACTTTCAATAAGACTCTATTGCCTACATTGAATTCTAACGGCTTACGACGGACATCGGCGTAAGTCATTTGGCGGTCTCGAGCCATCTTAAGTCGTTCACGGATTTGTAACACCTTGTCAGTGGTTTCTTGGACTATCTCGGGTCCAGACAATTGATTATCTTCGGTTTCAGACCAGCATACCGGCGTTCTACATTTTCGGCCGTATAACGCTTCGAACGGTGCGGCTTGAATACTCGTGTGATAACTATTATTATTTTAAAATTCCATTAGGAATAGATGGTCATCCCAACTTCCACCTAAGTCTATCACACAAGGGTGGAGCATATCTTCGAGCGTTTGAATTGTCCTTTTGATGTGTCCATCGGTTTGAGGATGATAGGTAGTGCTAAGATTGAGTTGAGTTCCTAACGCTTGTTGAAAACTTTTCCAGAAATGAGACGTGAATCGGCTGTCTCGATTAGAAATGATAGACAGAGGCACTCCATGCAAAGCAACGATGTTGTTTACAAAGATCCGTGCTAATCTATCCATCGAATACATGTCATTGATGGGTATAAAGTGAGCAGATTTTGTTAACCTATCGACGATAACCCAAATTTCATTATGTTGACGAGTGGTTTCGGGAGTTTCGTGATGAAGTCCATGGTTATTAATTCCCACTTCCAGACGGGGAGTATGGGATGTTGGAGTAATCGTGAAGGCTTTTGATGTTCACCCTTGACTTTCAAACACGTTAGACATTTTGCAACAATCAAAGCGATGTCCTTTTTCATTCAATTCCACCAGTAGTTCGGCTTAAGATTTTGGTACATCTTGTCACTACCGGGGTGCATCATGAACTTGAACTTGTGAGCTTCGATCATGATCTTTTCACGCAAGTCCCCAACGATTGGTACCCATATCATGTTTCCAAGTCTAAGTATACCATCGTCACCCTTGACTAGCTAGTCAATGGTGTCGCTACGTTTTTCGTCGGAGATATTGTTTTCAATGTTTGCTTGAAGTTGAGTGGATTTGATTTGCTCTTCCAGATCTACTTGGAGTTCTAGTCGTAGATCTCGAACTCTTTTTGGTTTCTCATGTTCCTTACGACTTAAGGCGTCGGCCACAACGTTGGCTTTACCTTCATATTAAAACTATTTCACAGTCGTAGTCATTTAGTGTTTCCATCCAACGTCTTTGACGCATGTTGAGTTTTCTTGTTCAAAGATGTGTTTTAAACTTTTGTGATCGGTATACACGACAAATTTGACTCCATAGAGATAATACCTCCATATCTTTAAGGCAGAGATTATGGCGCCTAAATCTAGATCGTGAGTTGTGTAGTTCTTTTCGTGTACCTTGAGTTGACGCGAAGCATAAGCGATTACATTCTTTCGTTGCATTAGTATGCATCCCAAACCGGAATGAGACACGTCACTAAAGACAACAAAATCCTTAGTACCTTTTGGCAAGGCAAGTATAGGTGCTTGGGTGAGTTTTTGTTTGAGTATATCGAACGCTTCTTGTTGTTTGGTTCCCCATTCATACTTGATATTCTTAGGAGTTAACGAGGTTAGAGGAACAACAATTCGGGAGAAATTCTCAATGAACCTACAATAATAACCAGCCAAACCTAAGAAACTTCGGATCTCGGTTGGCAATTTTGGAATCTCTCACTTAGAGATAGCTTTAATTCTTGCGGGGTCCACTTGAATTCCATTCACGTTTATGATGTGACCAAGAATTTGCACTTTGTGAAGCCAAAATTCGCATTTTGTGAACTTGGCGTACAACTTCTCGTTTCTAAGTAATTCAAGCAAGATTCGGAGATGTGAAACATGATCTTCCTTGGACTTAGAATAAATGAGTATGTCATCGATGAATACGATAACAAATTTATCCAAGTAAGGTTTACAAATACGATTCATCATGTCCATGAATGCGGCCGGGGCATTAGTGAGACCAAACGGCATGACCGTGAACTCATAATGTCCATACTTTGTTCGAAATGGGGTTTTGTCGGAATGTCTTCGGATTGTAATTTGAGTTGGTGATAACCAGAACGCAGATCGATTTTAGAGAAATAGCTTGAGCCTTGCAGTTGGTCGAATAGATCGTCTATTCGAGGTAGTGGGTATCAGTTCTTGATGGTTACTTTGTTTAGAGCTCGGTAGTCGATACACATAAGCATTAACAAAGAGAATCGGCGCTCCCCACGGTGAGCTCGGACGAATGAAGCCCTTCTTGAGTAGCTCGTCTAATTGTTTCTTGAGTTCCTTCATCTCGGTTAGCGCTAGTCGATATGAAGATTTGGCTATTGGCGCGGTTCCGGGCATAAGGTCTATTCTAAATTAGACTTCTCGATCGGGAGGAATACCAGGAAGTTCATCGGGAAAGACATCAGAGAATTCGGAGACAATAGGTACATCCTTTATCTCCTTTGGTTTGGATTCTTAGGTGACGTAGGCCATGAATGCTAAGCATCCTTGATTTAATCATTTTCTAGCCCTAATTATGGAGATAATTCTAACTTGGCCAGCGTCTTTATCCCCTTCAATTCCAATGGTTCGTTTATCAGGGGCTCGAATTTCAACGGTTTTGAAATTGCAAATGATACGGTCATGATTGTTGGATAACAGTCCATACCAAGTACTATATCAAAAACAACAAGAGTAATGGGCAACAATGAAATATGTAGAATATAACCAGCTAATAAGATTTTTCCGTTTTCTAGAGTTTCGAAGGTTTTAACAATTTCGCCACTAGCGGTCTCGACGCTTAGAGTTTTATATAATTTCATTAAAGGTTCGTTTAATAGACTACAATATTTTTAATCTATAAAACTTTAGTTGGCACCCGAATCAAAAAAAACTCTAACATATGTGTTGTTAACTAGGAATGTACCGGTGATGGTCTCCGGCATGTCGGCCGCTTTCTTTGCATCGAGGACGAAAAATCTTGCGTTGCCTTTCTTTGTTTCATTCTTTTTGCCACTTCCACCCGCACCACCAGTAGTGGGTTTGTTTTTGGGGCACTCGAAGCTGAGGTGTCCCATCTCCTTGCAGTTGTAGCAAGTCATCGTCTTCTTCCAACAATCGGCCGTTGTGTGGTCGGGTTTGTGACACGAGTCGCAAAAACTTTTAGTTGTAGATGGAGCAAAGTGGCATTTACCCTTGTGGTATTTCTTGCATGTCTTACATTGGGTGTAGTTGGAATTAAATCCAGTTTTGCGTTGATCTACACCTTTGCCCTTGAATCGGGCACATCCTCCTTTCTGTGGTCGTTTGATGGCACAACCTTCTTATCTTCCTCCTTATTGCGGATTAAACCGTTCATCATATAACCGGCTAACTCCATGGCAGAATCAGCGGTTTGAGGTAAGTGAGACCTCACCTTGTCGCGGATTTCTCTCGGGAGTCCCCATATGTATCGTGTGACTTTGCTGGTCTCATGAGTTACCAGATGGGGCACGAGTCGACAGTACTCGTGAAATTTGGAGTTTTACTCACGTAGATTAGTTCCTACGACTCTATGATTTAGAAATTTCGATTGGATTTGATCGGTTTTGTGCATCAGGCAGAATTTTGCTAACACCATTTCTTTAAATTCTTCCCACATCAGATTGTATAACGTTTGTCTCCCTTTGCTCATGATCAGCATATTCCACCACTCCAGAGCCTTGCCTTTGAAAATTTATGGTGTATACTGTATATTCTCTTGCTTGGAGCTCTTACTAATAATCACGATTGACTCCATCTCCTCCAGCCATCTTAGTGTCGCAATGGCGCCCTTGTCGCCATAGAATTCCTTAGGACCCAAGTGTTTGAAGTCCTTAAACGAACAACTTTCGATTTGCATTTTCTTAAATTTTCTATTAACTCTCCTCCCGCGTTTGATTCGTGAACACTTTCTTCAATGTGAGACGGTTTAGGACGAGATTTAACGGATTTTGAGATTGTTCGGCAGAGTGAGTTTGCATAGATTGAGTCCTAATGTGAGATTCGGCTCTCACGGCTTTCTTTATCATACCTTGTATTTGATTCATGTATTTTTCAGGTATTTGTTCTTGTTCATTTTGTATATGGTCGCCTTCTCTTCGTTGAAAAGCTTCCGTGTTGTGTTGATTTTCTTGTTTCGACATTCTGAATTAACTACATTATTTTCTTGATACACACATTTTTATTCATTTCCTTATATATATATATTATTGCATTATTTTACACATAAACATATATATTAGTACTTGATATATATTTTTCCATATCCTTATTTGAACATTTAAACATACATTCATGATTACACGATTACAACAACTCTCGACTTCACTATCAATTCTTAACTCTTCATATACTTCTTGATCAACTTCGTCATTTTGTTTAACTTATGAAGAAGCTTATCTCCAATCTTCTTCATTTTTGCTTCCATCTTCAGCCACCTTCTTCCTTAACTCATCGGTCTCGTGTAGTGCTCGATCGAGATGTTCTTCTTGGGATTGTGGAATGACATTTGGATATCCGTATCGTGGAGGCGGATCTCGGTATCCCATCATCACGATGTCATAGTGAGTCTTTGGATATGGTGACGGGATAATATCAGACATATAGTTGTAAAAGGCTTCATCTGCTGCCTCTTGCTAACGAATCTCATTTGCTTGTTATTCAATTGAAGGAATTTTGCCTTGATATGGTGGAAATCTTAGCGGAAACTTGTTCTTGATTTCTTGAAGGTATTGCATATAGGGATCTGCAGACCCATATCTTGGATTCTTGTGGAAGAATGGTTGCATACATCCTTGATTCGGTGGACAGTCACATTCTGATGGTTCTTCCCTTGGAGTTTTTATTACTTCAATAATCTCTTCATTTGGATCTTTCTCTGGGTCTTCCACTTCTTCTAGATCTTACTCTTCTTCAGGTTCTTCCTCTTCTTCCATTAACTTTGTAGTTTCAGCCACCACAGGGTGCAGGGGATAGTTCTCGTACGGATGGATGACTCTCATTTTCGGCTTTTGAGAAGTTTCTTTGGGGTGAGAATCAACAGAGTTGTAAGAAGAGTTTCCAGTGTGCCATCTTCTTTAGTCGGAGAGACATTGCATCCAGTCGGAAGAGTCGGACTCGGGTTCCATCTTGATTTGTTTGTTGGCTAGAAACGCATAAGACGGATGAGGATTGAATGGTTGACACATTGAAATGTCAGACGAATGATACTACGGGATGGTTGACGGATGATACTCCGGGATGTCGGTTGGATAGTAACTTGAGGTTCATGGGGGATCATATCCTTGCATTGGTGGATCACTTGGAAGATTGATCAGAAATTGTTCGGTGCCGGGAAAGTAAACTGGTGTGGGTCGATCAATTATGTGATCTTGATTGAAGAAGTCTTCATAGTAGTCGTCGCTCATGTTGTCCTTGGGTAGGGGTTGCATCCGGCTTTCCTTACGTCGTGCATGAATTTTTCAATTATTTTCTTGAAAGACATCTAAGGGTGGTTTAGATTGAGGATGGATAGAAAAGGTTTACCAGCCTATCTTATCCCTATTTAATTAAACAAATAATAATAATTTTTAATCACTTGGATCGAAAATTATTTAATACCTAATTTGCTAAGATCGATGGATCTAATACCAACCTGTCACACCCCCATCTTAGACCTGGGCGTGCGACCAACAGTTGGTATCACGTTTTGTAAATTAATAGGAGTTGCGGGTTTGTGCGGAAAATATTTGCGTGGATTTAAAATATAATATTTACATATCAAAAGACGGGATTATAAAATACCCGTTTAAAGTTTACAAATATTACTTGTTTTTCAAACCACTATTTACTTATTTTAAAGTTTAACAAAGTGATCTGATCCATCAGATCGCCTATTAAGGACTTCGATTCTTCAAGCGCGTCTAACCTTCTTTACTTGTAAAACAGCTTGAAAATACGTTAGCAACACATGCTGGTGAATAAGCTGACACATAAAACATTTTATTTACATAATTATCCCTCGAGACATAACTTAGGTCCTGCCCATCATGGCTTAGGAATAATCAAGTTTAAAAACAAAACATATTTATAAACTTAAGTTCTACACGAACCACTCAACAAACACCGTAGCGTTCGAGATTACTTAGCTACCATCAGTATACACATGATTACCCCCACTCGGACGTAACTTAGGTCCGGCCCATCGTGGCGAAGGCTTATAACCAGGTGTGGCGCGGTGTGCCCACCGTTTTCCACATATGTAAGGATCCAAACAAACGTACACGACAACCTGAGGGCCAGCGATGGCTTTTGCTTATAATGTTTTAGAGATATGTAATCTCATGTAATCATTTATTTGACTCGATTAATACAAGTTTATAAAAGTTGGGAGTATTCACCTTTCAATACACTGATCGGTTCTTCCTGGTTATCTCGGACCTATAGTACGAGTATAACCTTTTTGTTAATATCATATATTTAATCCTGCTTAAGACCTTTAGTCTCTTTTGTATAATCATTACCTCGATTATATTTTCTTTCTTTTTAAACCTTTAGTTTAAAATACTTTCTTTCTTTTACAAGTTTAAACTTTAGTTTAGTTGTTTTACTTTTCTAAACACTACGTTTCTTCTTCTTTAATACACGTATACTTTATTTATCCTTAAAAATCTATTTAAGCAATAATTCATACTTTATCTCTAACAAATAATTATATTCATATAATTATATTTTATATACTTTCTTATTTTACTTTCTTTTGTTTATTTTCGAGGTATCGAGTATATCCTCAACTTAGGGTTTTAAGCCTTATATATTTTATTAATATTTTAATTGGGCATTATCCCTACCTTGGTTGGCTTATAAAAACCCTAGACACTCGAGCAACACTTCGACGTCTTTACTTCTCTCAAGCTTCCCTTGATCAACACCTTCTTCGACACGTATATCGACGCACACCAATATTCGACTCTTGTTGGCACGTACTTTGAGGCGGCGCCGGGTCGTCTCTTGAGGGTCACGTTGTTAAAATAACATTGTCGGGATCGGCACGGTTTACGAGAAAATGTCAGTTTAGGGCACAGGTTACGAGGGGGGTTGGCACTTACTCCGAGGTAGTAAGAGAGTATATATTTTAGACAGAGAAAGTTGTTTTTGAGTCGTGTGATGAAATGAAGGGCTGAATTCCCATATTTTACAGGCCGAATTCGGTAGGCCATCGCGATACGCGATGGTCTGATAAGAACCCCGTCGTGTATCGCGACGTAGGGTTGATGAATCATCAGTAGGCTTGCCACGTGACGCCACGTGGCGGACGCGGTGCCACGTGGAAGACAATGTGCCATGTGGGGACACGTGTCCAGCTGTCAGACCACGTCATCGCGATACGCGATGACGTTGGGTCTTCAGCCGTCCCGTATCGCGATCAGACGCGAAGGCATAATTTTCTTTTTTAGTCCCTGAACTTTAAAACTTGGCATTTTTTATCCAAAATGTTCATGATGTTACAACTATGGTTGTGTTCTCTTTGAAAAGCTAAGCGATTTTCACTATTGATTTGCTTTATTTTGTGAAGAAATAAGAAAGATGGAGATGAAGGTTGGTTATGGAGGTTTAAGGTTTGAGATGTAGAAGACGAAGAATTCAGTCAAACAAACTAAAATTTAGTTGGATCCGACGGAATTTTAAGAAATTCGGCCAGATCCATTCAAACGTTGACGTGTGGCGTGATTTTAAAGGACTAAAAATTCAGTCGGATCAGAAATGATTTTAGTCGGATCCGACGGAATTTTTTGTCTAGTTTGGGTATTTTGTTTGGACTTAGGCTATTTGTGAAAAGCCATGGTCAAGACAGGTTTTGGGAATTTTTCCTTTTTAAAATGGTTATATCTTTTGGAAAGGAAAATTAGGATAGGGTTGATACTTTATAGCATAATTTATGAACAATTTATAGTAAAAAATCTAAAAAGAGGGTTGATTTTTGTTTAAGTTTATAAATCAAATCATAGAAATAAATTTAATTCAAAAATAGACCAAAGAAATTTTGTATCGGGCTTAGGGGTGTGAAAATTTCGGGTTACCTGTACAAAACCTGATATTTGAACCGAAAAAATTGAAACCCGACCCGTATTTATGATTTTCGGGTGCCCATCGGTTCTAGGTTTCAATTTATTTCGGTATCGGGTCGGTTAACGGTCTTTACCCGAGTCAGCCCGAATTTTAAAGGCCCGACCCGAATAGTATCCTGTGAGGCTGATGTGCTCAAAACAGTCAATTAAATATTAACTAAATTAAACAAGTAATAAAAACTAGACCTAAGACTCAACTAAACAAAACACCAACAAGTGAACCGGTCAATTGTACTAAGCTAAGTAAGTCCGGAATATCGAACCCACAGGACTCTATAAATTATGTTAATTAACTAATTAGACTCGACTTACGACACGACTATTTATTATTAATGTTTTAAGGGGGATTTTAAACTAATATTAAACTAAGAATTTAAATAAACAAGTAAACAAGAAACAGACAATTAAACACAAGATCGAAACCAATAAGAGAAGGAATCTATCTAGGTAAGAATCCCATGCATCAACAATCGTCAAGCAATGGACAAATAACATGATTATGGAAACTGATTTCTAAACGTATTCATCTAACAAACCCTAAAGCACCCTTGACCAAATCAAACGACATCCCAAAGATAATTATTAGATTATTAAGAAATCAGTTATATTTTTTTCCGCAAAGTCATCAATTAGGGTTAATTAATAGTATCTAAAGCAAGCAATCTTACGAAACACTAAACCCTAGATAACTTGATAAATTAAACATGACATCATGAACATGGATCAACACAATAAGCAAGAATATTGTCACCATTATCAATAGGCTTGCCATGGTACTATAACTAAACCAAAAAATAATTTTGAAAAATTAACAAATTTAAAACAAAAAAACCGACAAAACACGAACGTTGTAGCGGCGAGTCAACACACATTTGGTCGGTATCGGTTAGGTTCGTTATCGTACCAGAATAAACATAAAATATAATTTCGTTATTGGTTAGCTTCTTTATGCTACGATGCGATACTGAAACAAAAACTAAACTTGATTTCCTCAAATTATTATACGTAAAACCTAATAAAAAACTTTCAAAAAAAGAATATAAACTCAAAACCTTTCAAAGTAGATGTGATACAGGCCACCAAAAACAAAACAATTAATAGAGATATGAATATGAGGAAGAAACAACTCGAACCCGGGCTTAATGATCAACAAAGAAGTTGGTAAACCAAAAATCAGCCAACTTGCTATAACCAACAATACAATTAGGTAATGAAACTGTAAGGCCCCGTTACCGGTAGCCCTACTTGGTGTTGGATTTACTCATAAACACAGTTCTACAAATCAGAGTTAATTAAAACTTTACGCGGAATATAAAACTTCAACCATATTATCTTACATAACCTTCAAATCTTGTCTTATAAAACATTCATAGTCATTTAAAACAAAACATAGTTATTAAAACATCACAACATTTCTTCGAGATGCCAGTATCTTCGATTCCATGCCATGTGTCTTCAATCACGCGAGCTGCCTCAACCTATTTACCTGCGTGCATACTAAAAGTCAGCTACGCTGTGTGAGTTCTAGTTAATCACATAACTTACTTTACATACACATATACGTGCCTAAAGGTACGCATTACATACTTAACCTGGCCATCAATCTTTCATACACATACATAACTAACCTCACGATATAAAGAGCATTCGCCCTACATACCTTGGATATTATGAGGGTCTGGTACCCTCCATCCTTAGATATTATTAGGGTCCGGTCACCCTTCATCCTCAGATATTATTAGGGTCCGGTACCTTCCATCCTCGGATATTATTAGGGTCCGGTACCCTCCATCCTCGGATATTATTAGGGCCCGGTACCCTTTCTTCCATGCCTCCTTAACATACTTTCTATATACATAATCGTAAGTTTCGCACACACATACATCATTCACTCTTCATCTTACAACATACATATAACATCAACCATTTCCTGGCAGTACATGAAATTCCAAAGATCGTTCATGTACCGGCAAGAAACCATTCATACATTTCACATAATACATATATGGCATACACTTATCACTTAGGATAAGTGTATTAACTAATCACATCGAGTATGCACACAGCCCCGAAAACATAGCAAGGAATGGGGCTAGAAACTCACCTGAATGCGGTTATGTACACCGTTTATGGTTATTCCTTTCTTGAGTTGTGCATGACTAACTGTATAACAATTACACGTATCAATTAACTATCACTACTTATATCGTCTTTCTAGTCTTAATTATTACCCTCAACGAACTGGGGTCCGGAGGCAGCGCCCCTGGCAGCGGGGTCTAGGGGCGGCACCCCTAGCAGGGTCCAAGGGGCAAAGCCCCTGGCTGGGGTCGAGCTGCCAGGTCAGCTTCGAAAAATTTTATTTCCATTAACCGTCGTAACACATTTTCCATTAGAATTTTGAATCATTATAAATTTGCTAAGTTAAAAGTTCAAGGGCTTCTTTGTAATTAAATCATTCTTTTCTAAGTCCAAGGACTGTTCTTGTCATTATGTTAAACTTCTGATTCGTTACTGGTTCATAACGAACTGGCTTATCTTAGCGAACTGGTTCCTATAAAGAATTTAGACCCTTTAACGAACTGGACTCCTTAACGAATCAGTTCCATAGCGAACCAGTCCATCTAATTCATTTTCTCTTTTAACTAACTGGTCATAACGAATCAAAGGTAGTTCGTTACCCTTTTCCCCTAACGAATCAGAGACGAAATAGAGTTAGTTCGTCGTGCTCTCTTATGCGAATCAACTAACGAATCACCGTCAAATTCGTTAAGTTCCCATAACGAACTAGGGTTAGGTCAGAGAATGTCATAAACATTCTCTGACATTCCCTTCCTCGTACACGCCGCCTTTACGGCGCCGCCGCCGGAAAACAGCGAACACGCCGGAAAAACGAGTTTTAACTCGTTTTTCACCGTTTTTCGTCCCGTTCGATCCAGATCTGAGCTAGGGTGACCCCTAAGCTCATCATAGGTTCGGCTTATACCCGATTCCACCCAGATCTCGTGACTTAAACGGTTTAAGGGTGTCGGATCGTCGTTTCGTGACTATATCTAACGAGTTAAGCTCATACAATAATAAACTATCATTACCTCGGGTTGATGCTCGATTTTTTTGGTGATTTCGGCTAGAGAGAGAAGAAGAACTAGAGAGAGATCTTAAGTGTGTGTTTTGGTGGTGTATGGAATATGTGTGAAATGAGGGATTTAATGGTGATTATGGTTTATATATTTAGGGATCATGGGCTTAAGCCCATGGTCTTTTTTTCTTTCTTTTATAACCCAAGTCCATAACCCATATCCATTTAACCCAACACTAGCCCAACTCATATTCTATTTATCTAAACCGATAACGACCCACTATAAAATAGACGAAGTTTATTTTATTATTATAACCGAAAGTAGGATGTTACAAGTCTTCCCTCCTTATAGAGGTTTCGTCCCCGAAACCTAACTATTACATAAACATATTTGGGTAAAACTTGCGCATCTCATCCTCAGCTTCCCAAGTAGCATCTGAACCCTTGCGATGCTTCCATATCACTTTCACGAAAGGTATAACCTTGTGATGAAGTTGCTTCTCCTTGCGGTCAACTATCTCTATCGGTTGCTCAATGTAGTTCAACTGTTCATCAACCTCGATGTCCATCAATGGCACGCGAGACGTGTCATCAGCTAGACATTTTCTCAGATGAGAAACATGGAAGGTTGAATGAATTCATTCTAACTCTTCTGGAAAATCCAGCTTATAAGCCACTTCACCACACGATCTGTAATCTTAAACGGTCCAATGTACCTCGGACTCAACTTCCCCCTCTTTCTAAAACGGATTATTCCTTTCCAATGCGAGACCTTGAGCATCACATTATCACCAACATTAAACTCAATCGGTCGTCGCCGCTTATCAGCATACGACTTATGTCTGTCTTGAGCAGCTTTCATTCTTGCCTTGATCTGATCGAACTTCGAAGAGGTTTCTTGCAAAACTTCTAGGCTTCCCATCTCTTTCTGACCAATCTCTCCCCAACACACCGGGGTTCTACATCATCTACCGTAAAGCATCTCAAACGGTGGCATACCAATACTTGAATGGTAGCTGTTGTTATAGGAGAACTCTGCCAGATGCAGATGATCATCCCAACTTCCACCAAAATCTAAAACACAAGCACGTAGCATATCCTCAAGGGTTTGGATCGTCCTTTCAGACTGTCCATCGGTTTGAGGATGATACGCCGTACTGATGTTCAATCTCGTTCCCATAGCTTCATGGAACTTCTTACAAAATCTCGAAGTAAACCGAGTATCTCTATCGGACACGATCGATAATGGTACTCCATGCTTAGACACAACCTCTTTTATGAACAAACTTGCTAACATTTCTGACGAGATGGCCTCTCGTATGGGCAGAAAGTGAGCACTTTTGATCAAACGGTCCACTATCACCCAAATGGTATCATGATGCTTAGCTGTACGTGGTAGCTTAGTTATGAAATCCTTGGTGATGTGTTCCCATTTCCATTCTGGTATCTCTAGAGGCTGCATCTTTCAATAAGGTTTCTGGTGCTCTGCCTTTACTTGCAAGCGAGTTAGGCGCTTACTGACATAATCTACTACATCATTCTTCATGCCTGGCACCAGTAATCTCTTTTTAAATCTTGGTACATCCTAGTAGCTCCTGGATGAATCGAATATCTTGACTTGTGAGCTTAATCAAAGATTCGAACTCTGAGATCTCCATCGCGTGGAATCCACATACGGTCAAACCTAGTCTTAACACCATGAGTGTTTTCCATCAACTCGTCTTTCTGACCGAAGATCCTTTCCTTCTTTACTAGCCCTTCATCTACCAACACTTTAGACTGTACTTTGATGATTTCCTCGAACAGACTTGAGTTCATAATTAACTGGTATGGCTTCACTGTTGCAATTACTTCCTCGTTCTTACGACTTAGCGTGTCGGTGACTACATTAGCTTTACCAGGGTAGTACTTAATGTCGCAGTCGTAATCCTTAATCAACTCTAACCATCTCCTCTGTCTCATGTTCAATTCCTTCTGCTCGAAGAAGTATAAACACTTATGATTTGTGTAAATGGTACACTTAGTACCATACAGATATTGTCTCCATATCTTGAGAGCATGCACTACTGCTGCTAGCTCTAAATCATGCGTCGGATAAGTACTCTCATGGACTTTCAACTGTCTAGACGCGTAAGCTATCACCTTTCCTCGTTGCATCAACACGTAAACTAACCCACGGTACGAAGCATCAGTACAAACAACCAAATCCTCGTCACCATTGGGTAAAGAAAGGATTGGAGCTTGTGTGAGTCTCTTCTTTAACTACTGAAAAGCCTCTTCTTGAAACTTACCCCAACTGAATACTATCGACTTTCGGGTCATACCGGTCAACAGTGCGGCTATCTTGGAGAAACCTTCGATGAATCTCCTATAGTCTTCCATTTCGTTATTGCCTCAATCTTAGCTGGGTCCACGGTAATCCCTTCGGGATTGACCACGTGACCTAGAAATTGCACTTCTCGCAACCAGAACGCGCATTTCAAAAACTTAGCATACAACTTCTCTTCCTTCAGAACTTCCAATACTTCTCTCAGATGCTCAGCATGATCAGACTCGCTCTTTGAATAAATCAATATATCATCGATGAAGACAATAACTGACTTATCCAACATTGGCCGACACACCCTATTCATCATGTCCATAAATGTTGCAGGGGCATTTGTTAGACCGAATGACATCACGAGTAACTCGTAGTGTCCATACCGCGTTCGGAACGCTGTCTTAGGGATGTCTGCCTCCTTCAACCTCAATTGATGATAGCCTGATCTAAGATCTATTCGTGAGAACCAACTTGAACCTTGTAGTTGGTCGAATAGATCATCAATACTTGGCAAAGGATATCTATTCTTTACCGTAAGCTTATTCAACTCGCGATAGTCTATGCACATTCTCATGCTCTCATCCTTCTTCTTCACAAATAACACCGGTGCGCCCCACGGGGAAACACTTGGTCTTATAAAAACTTTGTCGAGGAGTTCTTGCAGTTGGGACATCAATTCTTTCATCTCGGATGGTGCTAGACGGTAAGGCGCTTTCGCGACGGGCTGGGCTCCTGGTACTAAATCTATCTGGAATTCTATCTCTCGCTCCGGTGGCAACCCCGGAAGATCCTCTGGGAATACTTCTGGGTAGTCGCGCACGATAGGAACATCTTTCATTTCTTTTGTATCGGCCGTAGCGTTGACAGCGTACGCCAAGTAGGCACCACACCCTCGCCTTAACAAACCCTCGGCTTTTATCATCGAAATGACATTAAGCCCAGAACTTTCCTTATCACCATAAATCGTCACCGCACTACCATCCAAGGACTTTAACCTTATTATCATACTCTTACACACTATCTGAGCTCCGTACTCAGACAACAATCCATTCCCAAAACCACATCGAACCCTCCTAAGGTCATCACATACAAAGTAACAGGGAACTCATATCCCTCTAACTCTTTCTTAAAGTTCTTAACCATTCTCATTATTTTAACCGAGGTGTCACTAGCGGTTTCTACTATTAAAGTTTCAGGCACTCGGCAACATTTCATTTTAGCTAATTTACTAAATGGCGTGGCTACGAAACTTTTGTTTACACCTGAATCGAATAATACTGAAGCGGAAATACCGTTTACTAAAAACGTACATGTCACAACATCCGGAATCTGTTTAGCCTGCTCCTGGGTCAGCATGTAGGCTCTAGTCCTTGGCCTAGTTTGGTCGGCATCTTTCTTCCCACTATCTCCAGCTCCACCATCAGTACACTCCCTGGCCATATGACCCGTCTTACCACACTTGTAGCATGCGGGTTTTACATCACACTCGTTAACATAGTGCCCCACCTTCCAACACTTATAATGGGCATTTGTTCCAAGTCTACACTCCCCACCATGAGCCTTTCCACATTTGTGACACATATCCGAACCAGTGCCCCACTTGCACTCTCCACCGTGCACCTTCCCACACGTCTTGCACGTCTTTCTCTCCCACACCTTCTGCTTCTCGTCCTTAGGGTTCCATAGCTGAGTACCCGGTCGTTTAACATTGACCCACTTCTTATCTTTCTTCTCTTCTTCCACCACAATATCATCAGCAGCCAGGTCTGCATAAACCATCTCTGCGAGCTCGACAGCAGAGTCAAAGGTAGCAGGTTTACTGGTCCTGACTAGCGTGCAGACTTTCTGTGGCAATCCCCTCACATAACACTTGATCCTCTTAGCCTCAGTGTTAATCATATCGGGTACCAACCTAGACATTCGGTTGAACTTGGTGGTATACTCACGATGTGTCATCGTTTCGTCTTTCAGGTTCAGAAACTTCATCTCCGCCCTCTCAACCTCACTAACTCCTTCAGTTCCTCCCACTTCATGGCCTTAATCTCATCCCGAGTCTTCCTCTGCTCCACACTTTCCCACCAATACATCTCCTCCTCTTCAAACGACTGGGTGGCATAACCGACAGCTTGATCGGGACGACACTCACTAATAGGGATAATTTTATCCATGGCGGTTATCCATTGAAGGGTAGCGATTGCGTCTCCCAAACCAGTCAGCTTCGGCGGGTCACAACCCTTAAAGGACTTATAGTTGCAACCACCTCGACCCCTTTTCCTATCATCAGCCTTCACAGACCTCACCACGCTCGAAGCCTTCCTTTCTCCTTCATCATCTTTCCTACCATCTCCTTCCGCCCTTTCAGCAGTTCTTTCACGGTCTCCAGCAGACCTCTCCGGATTCATGTTCTTTACAGCAGTGGTTACTACTTGGACAATAGCTGCTTGGATTAAGGGATCTAGCTGAACCCCTTCATTGTGCTTGGGTTTCGCCCAGCTGCGCTTCCTTCACCTCCCGGGTTGGAAGATGTTTCTACCGAAGGTCGTTGGACACGACGAGGCCTGCCACGACGTCCAGTGCGGCCTCCTGCTCCAACAACTGCCCTAGATCCAGCCATCGTATTCTGGAAAGGAAAACACAAACGTCATCACTCAAGGAACTATTTAGTACAAGGATAGTAAGGCTAACAGGTAATAACAGTGGCCAGCTGTGATTAGCTGATCACGTTACTTTCCGTGTCCTATACACTTCCTCTTATGAGTCTATTTGTATTGGTTCTACTCTAAACAGTTAACCAATCGAACAATCAATTTAATCCTATCCCTAGCATTCACATATTCTTTCTTTAGCAATTAAGCTAACATTTACATACATATTTAATCATACACTTTACCGTTACTGAGCTTGCTTGAGTGACACATGGTTATCTCAAACTGGCATCTTCTTTTCTTTTCTTTCTTAAATCCCATTCTCTGTTCGAGTCTAAGCATGTAGGATGCTTAAATCTCTCGAACTTTGCTCTGATACCAACTTGTAAGGCCCCGTTACCGGTAGCCCTACTTGGTGTTGGATTTACTCATAAACACAGTTCTACAAATCAGAGTTAATTAAAACTTTACGCGGAATATAAAACTTCAACCATATTATCTTACATAACCTCCAAATCTTGTCTTATAAAACATTCATAGTCATTTAAAACAAAACATAGTCATTAAAACATCACAACATTTCTCCGAGATGCCAGTATCTTCGATTCCATGCCGTGTGTCTTCAATCACGCGAGCTGCCTCAACCTATTTGCTTGCGTGCATACTAAAAGTCAGCTACGCTGAGTGAGTTCTAGTTAATCACATAACTTACTTTACATACACATATACGTGCCCGAAGGTACGCATTACATACTTAACCTGCCCATCAATCTTTCATACACATACATAACTAACCTCACGTTATAAAGAGCATTCGCCCTACATACCTCGGATATTATTAGGGTCCGGTACCCTCCATCCTCAAATATTTTTAGGGTCCGGTCACCCTCCATCCTCGGATATTATTAGGGTCCGGTACCTTCCATCCTCGGATATTATTAGGGCCCGGTACCCTTTCTTCCATGCCTCCTTAACATACTTTCTATATACATAATCGTAAGTTTCGCACATACATACATCATTCACTCTTCATCTTACAACATACATATAACATCAACCATTTCCTGGCAGTACATGCAATTCCGAAGATCGTTCATGTACCGGAAAGAAACCATTCATACATTTCACACAATAAATATATGGCATACACTTATCACTTAGGATAAGTGTATTAACTAATCACATCGAGTATGCACACAACCCCGAAAACATAACAAGGAATGGGGCTAGAAACTCACCTGAATGCGGTTACATTCACCGTTTTATGGTTATTCCTTTCTTGAGCTGTGCACGACTAACTGTATAACAATTACACGTATCAATTAACTATCACTACTTATATCGTCTTTCTAGTCTTAATTATTACCCTCAACGAACGGGGGTCCGGGGGCAGCGCCCCTGGCAGCGGGGTCTAGGGGCGGCAACCCCTAGTAGGGTCCAAGGGGCAGAGCCCCTGGCTGGGGTCGAGCTGCCAGGTTAGAAGTTCAAAGGCTTCATTGTAATTAAATCATTCTTTTCTAAGTCCCAGGACTGTTCTTGTCATTATGTTAAACTTCTGATTCATTACTGGTTCATAACGAACTGGCTTATCTTAACGAACTGGACTCCTTAACGAATCAGTTCCATAGAGAACCAGTCCATTTAATTCGTTTTTTCTTTTAACGAACTGGTCATAACGAATCAAAGGTAGTTCGTTACCCTTTTCCCCTAACGAATCAGAGACGAACTAGAGTTAGTTCGTCGTGCTCTGTTATGCGAATCAACTAACGAATCACCTTCCAATTCGTTAAGTTCCCATAACGAACTAGGGTTAGGTCAGAGAATGTAAGAAACATTCTCTAACATTCCCTTCCTCGTACACTCCGCCTTTCCGGCGCCGCCGCCGGAAAACCGCGAACACGCCGGAAAAAACGGGTTTTAACTCGTTTTCACCGTTTTTCATCCCGTTTGATCCAGATCTGAGCTAGGGTGACCCCTTAGCTCATCATAGGTTCGGTTTATACCCGATTCCACCCGGATCTCGTGACTTAAACGGTTTAACGGTGTCGGATCGTCATTTCGTGACTATATCTAACGGGTTAAGCTCATACAATAATAAACTATCATTACCTCGGGTTGATGCTCGGGTTTCTTGGTGATTTCGGCTAGAGAGAGAAGAAGAACTAGAGAGAGATCTTAAGTGTGTGTTTTGGTGGTGTATGGAATATGTGTGAAATGAGGGATTTAATGGTGATTATGGTTTATATATTTAGGGATCATGGGCTTAAGCCCATGGTCTTTTTTTCTTTCTTTTATAACCCAAGTCCATAACCCATATCCATTTAACCCAACACTAGCCCAACTCATATTCTATTTATCTAAACCGATAACGACCCACTATAAAATAGACGAAGTTTATTTTATTATTATAACCGAAAGTAGGATGTTACAAGTCTTCCCTCCTTATAGAGGTTTCGTCCCCGAAACCTAACTATTACATAAACATATTTGGGTAAAACTTGCGCATCTCATCCTCAGCTTCCCAAGTAGCATCTGAACCCTTGCGATGCTTCCATATCACTTTCACTAAAGGTATAACCTTGTGATGAAGTTGCTTCTCCTTGCGGTCAACTATCTCTATCGGTTGCTCAATGTAGTTCAACTGTTCATCAACCTCGATGTCCATCAATGGCACGCGAGACGTGTCATCAGCTAGACATTTTCTCAGATGAGAAACATGGAAGGTTGAATGAATTCATTCTAAATCTTCTGGAAAATCCAGCTTATAAGCCACTTCACCACACGATCTGTAATCTTAAACGGTCCAATGTACCTCGGACTCAACTTCCCCCTCTTTCTAAAACGGATTATTCCTTTCCAATGCGAGACCTTGAGCATCACATTATCACCAACATTAAACTCAATCGGTCGTCGCCGCTTATCAGCATACGACTTATGTCTGTCTTGAGCAGCTTTCATTCTTGCCTTGATCTGATCGAACTTCGAAGAGGTTTCTTGCAAAACTTCTAGGCTTCCCATCTCTTTCTGACCAATCTCTCCCCAACACACCGGGGTTCTACATCGTCTACCGTAAAGCATCTCAAACGGTGGCATACCAATACTCGATTTTTTTGGTGATTTCGGCTAGAGAGAGATCTTAAGTGTGTGTTTTGGTGGTGTATGGAATATGTGTGAAATGAGGGATTTAATGGTGATTATGGTTTATATATTTAGGGATCATGGGCTTAAGCCCATGGTCTTTCCTTCTTTCTTTTATAACCCAAGTCCATAACCCATATCCATTTAACCCAACACTAGCCCAACTCATATTCTATTTATCTAAACCGATAACGACCCACTATAAAATAGACGAAGTTTATTTTATTATTATAACCAAAAGTAGGATGTTACACAAAAACTTAAACAATAAAACAATAGATTTTTAAAAAGAAGTTGTGGCACCAACCATTGATCTTTAGACCATGTGTAGTCATAATTCTCCACCTCCAGGCATTATGCGCCACGTGGCGCCCAGTCAGAGTTATGGTTTTTTACAAAAACAGGCTGTAGTCATAACCCTCCACCCCCAGGCATTATGCTCCACGTGGCGCCCAGTCATTATTAATATTATTTGCTTTTTAAATACTATCAACGTCTTTTTAACCCGAGGTTCACCGGCGGGCTTCTTTCCGTGTTTTCTCGGACGTCCGCGTTGGCTCGAACCGCCTACGGTCTCCAGGACGGGTTGTGTTTCCAGCACGAATTCGACCTCGGGTTGGGTCTCCAGGACGTGATGGGAACCCCAACTGACAAAAATGTTTGTCGTTGGGTTTTGGAAACCGGACACCGCATTTGGCATAGAGTTTTGTAGAAATGCAAATTACGCGGCCATTTACGGGTCATACATATGCGGGACAGGTACGATTGGCGTCGGGGTAGTAGATTGGTTTGGTTGTGGATTTTGGTTGCCTTGAAGGGCATATTGACCGAAACAGAGAATATTTTGGTTGTTATTCGGAAACATGATGGTATAAATATTTGTGTAAAAGATATAATTGGTATAGAAGTGGAAGAAATGTGTTAAAAAAATGAGTTTGGTTTGTTTTTATAGTATAAATTTAATTAATATAATTTTTTTAAAACCCAACAGCTCCTAACGTAAACATGGCCCCAACGGTTCTTTTTTTTTATTTGTGTGCCATTAATCCGAGTTTTACTTATAACGTAGCAAAAAAAAATCACAAAACGCGCGGGGGGGGGGTGTATGTTAAATTAGCAACACTTGTGGGCTAAAGGGTGGTTCGGTTTGATCTCAAAGAGGTGGTTTGGAGGAGATCATAACTAAAGGGACTTAAAAGTAAACTAAGTCATACTTGGTGGCTAAGTTTCCTTAATGGATAAGTCTTTTTAGTATCCATAATGGATAAGACTTTTTAGTGTGGATAATTCTTGCTAATATCCATAATGGATAAGTCTTTTATTTATGGATAAGTCTAGTTAATAGATAAGTATTCTTATTTCAATAGGAAAAGAATAAGGATTGGCTAGATAAGTTTCCTTACTCCTTAAGTTTTTCTTTGCCTATATAAGGCTTGTATGGTTTAGTTGTAAAATATATATCAAGTGTGTCTTGTATTGAGTATAATTTTGTTTTATATCTCTTTTCTTGTTTTCAAATAATAAGAAAACGCTCGTGTGTTTGAGCATATATTGTTCGATCGTGTATTGGGTCTTGGATTTGTTTACTATTTCACTTGTTTAAAACGTAACAAGTGGTATCAGAGCCAACCCATTAAACATGACCGATTTTCAAGTTGTTGGAGACGTGAAGAAATTGAACATTCAAAACTACAACACGTGGTCAACCTGTATGAGTTCGTATCTACAGGGTCAGGATCTGTGGGAAGTTGTTCAAGGGCAAGACACCACCCAACCGAGAATCGACACCAATGGGGCGATCAACAAATGAAAAGTAAAGGTCGGAAAATCTATGTTCGCATTGAAAACAACGATCGAGGAAGAGCTTTTGGATCATGGGATGCTTTGGCGGCACTTTTCTCCAGGATCCGAGACCTAGCAACGCCAAAAGAAGCATGGGATGCTTTGGCGGCACTTTTCTCCAAGAAAAACGACGCTAAGCTTCAGCTTCTTGAAAACTAGCTTCTGACAATCACTCAAAAAGATCTCACGATTCCGCAATATTTTCACAAGGTTAAGACCTTGTGTCGTGAGATTGGGGAGCTTGATCCGGAAGCAAGAGTTGGAGATGCTAGAATGAAACGAATCTTAATACACGGTTTAAGAACCGAGTATAGAAGTTTCGTAGCCGCGGTTCAAGGATGGTCGAAACAACCATCTTTGGTCGAATTCGAGAATCTTCTTGCGAGCCAAGAAGACATGGCTAAACAAATCGGTGACATCTCGATTTCAAGCCCGAAGATCGAGACTGAAGCTTTGTATGCAAATCGAGGGAAGGGGAAATTTTGACCAAGCGGGAATCAAGGACGAAAGTGGAACGACCGATACAAGAAGTCGGATAACTACAAATCCGGACAAAGCTCAAATCAGCGAGATCCGATGAACAACAAAAAGTCGGGAAAATCCGGTAAGCGATTTCCATATAAGTGTTATAATTGTGGCAAACGTGGACACATGTCCAAAGATTGCCCGGGGAAGTTGGCTGATGAAGGGAATGCCGCCACAGTTCGAGAAGAAGTGGCTTGGGATGCCGAAGCCTACTTTATAGCCGAAGAACATGTGATGGCCTTAACTGCGAACATCGAAACCGAAGACAATTCTTTGGATAATTGGATTGTTGATTCTGGGTGTTCGAACCACATGACCGGAGAAAAGGCGAAGCTAAGAAACCCGGTCAAATATGAAGGTAATCGGGTGATTGTAATAGCCGACAACTCGAAGCACAAAATCGCACACGTTGGTGACATACGATTCAAACCGCACAAACAAGGTGAGTTTGTATTAAATGATGTATACCATGTTCCGGGTGTGAAAAAGAAGCTACTATCGGTCCCTCAGATTACGTCTACGGGTCGGTACGTTTTATTTGGTCCAAATGATGTCAAGGTGTTCGATAAGTTCGAAACCTCCTCCAAAGCCATAATGCAAGGAAAGAAAAACGAGACGGTATATGTTCTTTCAGCAGGAACGACTTATGTGGAGAAAACCAACACGGTCCAACGCATCGATCTTTGGCACCAACGTCTTGATCACGTTGGGTATGATAGGCTTGTCTTAATGATCGAAAAGTCTCTTGTATCCGGAATACCGAAGATGGATGTCCGAACAGGCGTGGTGTGCGCCGGTTTCCAATTCGGTAAGGCTCACACACAACCGTTTGAAAGCTCAAGTTATCGAGCCATGAAGAAAATGAGCTAATTCATACCGATGTGTTCGGTCCGGTGAAACAAGCTTCAATAACGGGTATGAAGTATATGATTACGTTCATTTATGATTTTTCTAGATACCTTTGGGTATATTTTATGAAAGAAAAATCGGAAGCTTTTATGAAATTCAAAGAATTTAAAAGCGTGGCGGAAAGGGAGACTAAGATCAATATCGAGTGCCTCCGATCCGATAACGGAGGCGAGTATACATCGAAGGAGTTCGATGAATATCTCAAAGAGTGCAAGATTAAACGCCAATTAACTTGCTCAAATACTCCGCAACAAAACGGAGTCTCCGAAAGAAAGAACCGAACCCTAACCGAGCTCTCAGGTAGCATGATTCACGACAAAAATGTACCAGGTCGGTTTTGGGCTGAAGCAATGCGAACCGCAGCCTATATATCTAACCGCTTACCACAACAAAATATGAAGAATATATCACCGTTTGAAAAAGTTGTTCAAACTTAAACCTGAGGTTAGTCATATGAAGGTGTTCGGGTATGTGTGCTATGTATTCATACCGAGCCATCTTAGACATAAGATGGAAAAGAAAGCAACAAGGTGCATCTTTGTTGGGTATGATCCGGAATGAAAACGGAGCGATGTTGCAACCCAGATACGGGGAGAGTATATGTTTCTCGACACGTTGTTTTTGACGAGATGTCGTCATGGTGGTCCCGAAATCGAGAAGTGTTACCAGATTCTGAAAAATTGAAAGAAAAGCTTGAACTGAAGTAACTTTTAATCTTGGAGAAGTAGAATCAGACAATGAGAAATATGGGTCGGACCATGTCGAGAACATCGGGCCAGTCGAAACTGAAGATTTGACGGACTCTGCACCAAGCCGAAGTTCAAACCAAGGCCCATGGCAAACTGGCCGAAGTCCCTCGGCCCAACAACTCGAACTGTCGAGTTCCGAAGCGCATAGATTAAGGCGATCAAGTCGTCAAAGAAAACCAAATCCCTGGTATGCTAATGTGGCAACTGTGGAGAATGAAGAAATCGAACCCGAATCTTTCGACGAGGCAAAAGAAAACCGAAAGTGGATAGTGGCGATGGAAGAAGAAATAAACGCCCTAGTGAAGAACCAAACTTGGGAATTAGTTCCCCGAGTAGATAACGTAAACATTGTATCGTGCAAATTGGTGTTCAAAATAAAAAGAAAAGCGGACGGATCAGTCGAGCGATACAAGTCACGTCTTATAGCTCGCGGGTTTTCACACAACACGGGCTCGATTATGATGAGACGTTTAGCCCAGTTGCCAAATTAACCACGGTTCGGGTATTACTTGCAATCGCAACAAGTAAGGAATGGAGCATGTGACAAATGGATGTGAGTAACGCTTTTCTGTACAGAAACCTTGATCATGTAATTTACATGGATCAACTGAAAGGTTTTAAGAACAAAGAGCGCCCGGGTTATGTTTGCAAATTGAAGAAGGCGTTATACGACCTAAAACAGTCACCAAGGGCATGGTTTGGGAAAATAGGAGAGTTCCTAGAACACAATGGTTTCGTGTCTATTGTAGCCGATACTAGCCTATTTGTTCGGGTCGAAGAAGACAATGTGGCGATTGTCCTAGTGTATGTTGACAACTTGATTATCACGGGAAACTTAATTACCGTGATTGATCAGTTAAAAGAAATTTTGTGTACCCGGTTTCACATGAAAGACTTGGGAAGGTTAAGTCATTTTCTCGGATTGGAGTTAAAGTATGAACCGAATGGGGTTGTGTTACACCAACATAAGTATTCAGTTGAACTTTTAAGTAGGTTTGGCATGGCGAGTTGCAAACCGGCAATAACTCCAATGGAAACCAATTTACAACTTCGAGCAGATGAAGGAAAGGAGTTGACGGATACAACTATGTATCGAAAATTGGTGGGAAGTCTTATTTACTTAACACTTACTAGACCGGATATAGCATATGTTGTAGGAGTGTTAAGTCGGTTCATGCATAATTCGAAGAAACCGCATCTTGATGCTGTTAGAAGGGTGTTACAGTACGTTAAAGGAACACCTAGCTTTGGAGTCATATTTAAGAGGGAGTCAAGAATCGAATTGGTCGGGTATTGCGATGCTGATTATGCCCGAGACTTAACTACTAGGAGGTCGACAACTGGGTATGTGTTTTTGATTGGGTCAGGAGCTGTAACATGGAGCAGCAAAAGGCAACCAACAGTTTCGTTATCCACAACCGAAGCCGAGTATAGAGCAGCAGCAATGGCTGCTCAAGAGTGTGTGTGGTTGGTACAATTGTTGAAAGACCTAAATCAAAGTGTCAGCCCGAGTGTGAAAATGTATTGTGATAATATATCATCAATAATGCTAGCCGAGAATCCCACGTTTCATGCAAGAACGAAACACATAGAAGTTCACTATCACTTCATTAGAGAAAAGGTACTCAAGGGTGAAATCGAGTTGGAGTACGTTGATACAAATGATCAAGAAGCCGATATGTTCACTAAACCGTTAACTAATGTGAAGATGGTGAAGTTTTGCAATGATCTCGGGATGATGAACGCAAGTGTTGAGAGGGAGTGTTAAATGAGCAACACTTGTGGGCTAAAGGGTGGTTCGGTTTGATCTCAAAGGGGTGGTTTGGAGGAGATCATAACTAAAGGGACTTAAAAGAAAACTAAGTCATACTTGGTGGCAAAGTTTCCTTAATGGATAAGTCTTTTTAGTATCCATAATGGATAAGACTTTTTAATGTGAATAAGTCTTGCTAATATCCATAATGGATAAGTCTTTTGTTTATGGATAAGTCTAGCTAATAGATAAGTTTTCTTATTTCAATAGGATAAGAATAAGGATTGGCTAGAGAAGTTTCCTTACTCCTTAAGTTTTTGTTTGCCTATATAAGGCTTGTATGGTTTAGTTGTAAAATATATATCAAGTGTGTCTTGTATTGAGTATAAGTTTGTCTTATATCTCTTTTCTTGTTTTCAAATACTAAGAAAACGCTCGTGTGTTTGAGCAAATATTGTTCAATCGTGTATTGGGTCTTGGATTTATTTACTATTTCACTTGTTTAAAACGTAACAGTGTACCCCCGCGTTATAGCTCACAACGCGGCACACAACTTGCCAGTACGCTTGGTCTTATCTATATATATATAATTACGGTTGTCAAGACAATTGTGTTTGAAAAACTTAATGGAGAACTTTTGGACAACGTACTGACTAGAAGTAGGGCTGCATTTTCCAACAAAGTTTCTAACCATTTATCTTTTATTTTCTTTTTGTAAATTTTCTAATTAACCATTTTTTTTTACCACATTATACACTTAGAGTGCAGAACAACTCCATATCCGTAGACTTGTCATCATGGCATCAATGGTGTCGGCGTATTATTTTAGTATCATCAAGCTATTGAGCAATCGAGATTAGTGAAAAATCAAAACAAATATTAATGTGATGGAACAACAATTAAAGATCAGAACTCGTTAGTAACTTTCTTCGAATCCACAACAATAAATAAAGATCAGTAACAACGTAGTCTAGCAGAGCTAGTTATTGGTGGCCACAAAGTAACCACCGAACGTTAACTATAACAAACAGCTAACGCTATTTGTTGCACTCTTTCACCAGGCGTTGCAATGTTTTGCCCAGTCATTTTAATGGTTTGATATATAAAGGGATCATCAAGTCTAAGTTAGATTATTGATTTCGTGTACCCATTAAATACTTTAATCTGGAAGTGATATATACATGATTTAGAAAGTTATCCAAGTCGTATTAAAAACAGGAAACCTAAAAACCACGTCATAGAACAGCAGAAGAACTACGTAACTATCGACTATGATGCTTATAATGGGTGGTTAGATATCCACCTCTTAAACATGACAAAACTTTCTTCAGGCTTGTACTCCGGGGCCGTGTGCCCACCTCCCTGTAACACAAAGAAATTATATTAGTTAACCAGCCTTATATATACTCATATAAAGAGCATTCATATTCCTTGCCTTCACAGTGACGTACGTCATCATATTCGAATAACTCTCTGTGTACCTGTCAATATAAACAAAAACCGAATATAAATACATTTGATTGTGCTATACTAGAACAACATTAATTTGTATATTACCCGGAAATTTGACCATTAAGCTTCCATGATCGCCATTTATCAATGACAGAGTAATTTAGGTCTCTTATCCATGCTTGAGTTGACTGGTGAGGAATGATCATATCATGATCACCACTGTGTTGAATTACAAAACTTTATTAGTGGCATTAATAGTGGCCGGGGCCAAAAAATATACTTTATATAGTAGCAAAGATTCGTACGTACTGCTAAGATTATGACAATATTTTAAGTGTATATAGATAACCAAACCATAATAATAAACAACATAAGTGCTAACATGCTTCAGGTGTCAATGGGTCGAATAAAACCAAGATTGCCACATTGATGATTCCTAATGCAATTTGTGAAATGAAGAGGACCTGTAGATGAGAGATCGGTAGCCCATGCTGCTGAGGTTTAGATGGTATGGTCTAACATCAAAAACTGTTCTTGTGAAATTCAAGTCTGATCTGCATCTTATCCACTCTATTATGGTCCCCTGTGTTATTGTAGTATGCATGAGAAATGTAAGAATTCTATCATTTAGAAATATTAGACACACACACACACACATAAAGAGAGGGGTATTAATTTCAGAACCAATAATATGTTGAGAATTCATATGTCGGATATTCATATACTTACATACAATTTTATACATATCTAGACTTTTTGCGGCTATTCCACGATTATGAAACAAATGTGTTGTGTGCTAATTCAAATCACACTGCCATTATCATCTAGATGTTTAAAGGTGTTACAGTCCTTATAATAAAAGTGGTCAAGTAAATCTAGTCCGTATGTCCAAGTCTTTGGTTAAAAGAGTCTTGAGTAGTGCACCGTTTTGTGGAGTTTGTTATTGTTATGGTTTATTTCCTTTGTGATGTGTCGACTATTAATCAAAGCCTTTAATAACATATTAATATTTTTTTAATTAAAAAAATATAACAATACCATACTCAAATTAGAGAGAATAAAATTTTTTTATGATGTAAACTAAACAGAAATATAAAATACTAACATATGACAAAGTTATGACCGTTCAAAAATCGTGATAGGAAGTTAGTTTAAAAGTCAACAATGTGTTTTGAATGTTCGTAAATATGCTTTAAAAGTTGTAATTGCTTAAGCACCTAAAATTATATAAAACTATATTTTTGTCTTCCTAGTATGTGTTATCATACAAATTACATATATATTACCTTCCGGATATGCAATGCTTCTCTAACACTGGCTTCATCAAGCCAGTAATAAACCAGCTTATATCCATCAGTCTGCACATTTCCAAAATATCAATAAAATCAGCTACAATTGTCTTTCAAGATGGTCCATACATGTTTCATAGAATCAAGAGGCCGGTTAGAAAAGAAACCAATACATTAGACTTACACGACAGTATGACGAAGAAACTGGGCCGTGCTCGTTAAGTAGCTTCTGAGTGGGTAGTCTAATTAGCCAAATAGAACCACAATGAGGTTCCAAAACATGAGAAGTTTCAATACCATCTATGCACTACAAAAGTTCATTCCTTTTAATTTTTCTTGTTTTTAAAATTAAGGTGGAGTTGAAAATCAGTGTAAATCAAGAAAAAAACCTCTTGGTATAACTCAATATTCTGAAGGCATCCTATGTTGTCCACGCTTATATACTCTGATCGGTACTCTCCACGACACGTGTGGAACAATGACTATAGACATTAAAGATGAAGAAGTTTAGTTGTTAAAACATGTAGGAAATGTTTAAGATCGTAGGACAGAACAAACCTTGTAGAGTTCATCTGATATAAGTCCCATACCATTAGCAAAACGAATTTGGTAATTTTCTTCTTCTGGAAAAGTCAAAGGGTTGCCAAGAATATATCCCTGATGCCAAAAATTAATTTATAGCAAACTCCTAATTTCAAAGGTACTGATAAAATTAATTCATAAGACCTTTAGATTAATATAAGGCTCATTTCGAGCTTCATTTCCTGCACATTTACAGCAACTAAGTTATGGATTCATGATGAAGTCAGCCATGATATGTTTATGTAGAAAGATGTTACCATCTGATATTAGTTGTGTGATTACTGGGATTGGATTTCCAGAATATGAATCTCCTGCTACATAGAATGGATTAGAGACAAACTCCGGGTGACTTCCAAACCACTGCAGAAACAATAATCAATAAACATGTGAACATCAAACAAATGTTACTCAAATTTAATTTCATGTACCTTTCTCATAAATTCATAGGCTTGGTCACAAAGTTGGATGTCGGTGGAATGCGAGGCGCTTGTGGTTCGTGCATAGGAAAAACCAGTACCAACAGGAAGATCTACGAAAATTATGCTTGACATCTGCATACATATTAATAAGATTTCCATGCCATCAATTAATCATATAAATGTTGAGTCATCCACCTCCAATAATACAATTAGTTCAATGACCATAATCACATAACATTAATCTTCAGGTGCAGTAAACTAAATAACTAATTGAAATAAATAAAACTAAGCTAATACGTGAACCGGTTACATGGGCATGTTTTGGTGTTAATAGTTACAATATTATGGTATTTATAGTTATATAAGCATGTTAGTGCTAATTTATGGAAATAGTTCAGTAAATGGATTTAGGAACGACGCATCTGGATATAGATTTGTTCTAACAGTTTGTCTATATTTGTAACACTTGTGTGTCAAGCTGACTGATGAGTAAATTTGTAGTAAGAATGTAGAACAGTAAATAAGAGATTGTTTTGTAAAACCAAAAGTTGATCTAAATCATCTGATGTTTCTATTGTTTCGGGAACGACGAATCTACTTTTCGATCTGAATTTTGTTTCGAAGGTATTTTTTGTATGCGAATTGGTCCATGATGAAATGATATTGTGTGGTTTTGTGACATTCTGCTTCCCGTAAAAGAAAAATATTTAAATCTTCAAATATTTTATAAATGGAATTTGTTAGTAGTACGGTATATTGATTTATCAGGGTCTACAATTGTGATTACGTGACACAATTGTAGTAGTAGTACTAAAAAGGTGTACTCAACGCGAAAAGGGTGAGACTTGGGGCTGGGGCAGGTCAATTAAAAGTGATAGCTTTTTTAAGCGAAGCGCTCAGTATAGTCAGACATCTTTCAAACATTGGCTAGTCTACTAGCATCTTCGACTACTATGTATATACTTGATGTGTTTGTCATGCACATGATTACAATTTTCACACCTATTGGTGAAAAAATTCTAGTGATTTAAGATAATAAAAAATTCACCGAAAACTTGGAACATCATAAACAAAATTCTTGGATCCGTCATGGTAAGGTAGTACACGAAACCGAAGTAATTGAACCCAATTAAAAACTTTCGTTGCATTGTGTTTTTTAATTGACGTTTTGGTTCAGTTATGCATTTGCATCAACTGAAAACCAAATAAAAAATAATTATAAGAATTTGATAAATTGTGAAACAAAAATGTAAAGGTCCACATGTGTAATAATCAAATAACTAACAACAAAGTATAGGCTGAAACTTTCACGTTGAAACTCATTACTTTCAACTATTTTTCAGCCAAAACTTGCAAGCCTAAGTAAAGCAGAAAAGAACCCACTATAAAACCCGAAAAAACCAAAATCGACCCAAATCTATCTATGCACACCATGCATATTTTAAACAAAGAGAGAGACCTTGGTCCACGAATTAGGATTCAAAATCAAGGTAGGAAAGCTTCCATCATAGTGCACAGCCTCAAACTGTATTGGACCTGTATTGTTCAATGGTTTTAGAAATTCAAGCAACAAATACTGGCAAGTGTATACGCTGATAAGTTCTAGCTTTAATAAACAAAATAAAAAAAGGAAAAATACCAATCTCATATAGCAGGCCAGAGATGGAAGAACAACCCGGGCCGCCAGTAATCCAAAGCATGAGAGGATCACGGTCAGGATCGGACTCCGACTGAATGAAATAGTAAAAAAGTTGTACATCCTCATTCGCATCCACACCAACATAGCTACGTATCATGTAATCAGTAATTTTTGGTATCAACATAGTGTTTATATGATCAAAGAAAGTGGTAAATTCTAAATAAGAATGGTTTGAATTCTTTTTTTTTCTTTTTTAATCAAAAAGTAATGTCTACATCGATACAGAAGGCAAGCTGGTAACAAGTTGCGCTGCTAACATTTTTTGAATAGCAAAACTAAGTCGTTTAAAAAAATAACATTCGTAGACCGTGGTGTTGTGGGGTGGGAGGTAAAACGAATACCCGGTTTCAAGATAAAAAGGTAGTGGTCCTTGGAAGCCTGGAAGATATTTCACTATCTCTGGAGAGTTTGAATTTGAGTTTAAGTTTGAGGTTGAAGCATGAACACTGATTATGAAGATGATGATCACAAACCAACGCGTCATTTCATAAGTGATAACTGAAAATAAAAAAGGAAAAAGAGTAAGCGATAAGTGAGAATAGTAAGAAATGATTTGGGTGGATGAAAAATGATTATCTTGGTTTTGAGGACATGAAGATTGTTTTACAATAATATTATCTGCTACCACAACGGACATTTTGTACCTACCAATAGATTTCTCACGTTTTTTAAGCTACACCTTTCTTTTTCTTTTCTTATTATATAATATTTTATTACTTTGTTATTACAAAATTAGTTTTGAGCATGTTTTATTTTTATTTTATAACTTTTAATCTAAAATTTTTTATAACGCTTCAGATACACTGTTATGATGTGCTTATTTACGTGTACATTTTGAATTAAATTTTATAAAGGGAAAATTACGAAAATAAGCGTTTATGAAAACAAATTTTAAGTTTTAGGTGCTATTTGCAAGAAATTCCAAAAATAGGTATTATAAACTAGTCGTGATGAGTATGTTATGATAACACATGAGTAGTTTGTAGAACCAATTAAAACTTGCCACATGCCCTTAAACTAACCGTAACAAGCAGATTCACTAATCATTTTACTCGTCACGATTAAATAAGTTTTATGTCTCGTAATCAATGCCTACGAGTAATTCATAAGTCCTTTAGTCGCAACGACTAGTTTACCCGGTTTACATTCCCTACACGAGTAATTTATTAGTAGTTAACACGACTAGTTTAACCTTACAATCTGCTCAATGCGACTAAAGGACTTATGAATTACTCGTGGGCGTTGATTACGAGGCATGAAACTTATTTAGTCGTGACGAGTAAATGATTAATTAGCATGCTAGTTACGGTTAGTTTAAGGACACGTGACAAGTTTTAATTGGTTCCACAAACTACTCATCACGACTAGTTTATAAAACTTCCTTCTGGAATTACTTGCTAATGACACCTAAAACTTAAAATTTGTTTTCATAAACACTTATTTTTGAAATTATCCCTTTTATTAAAAACATAATTCTTTGTTATGAAGCACAAACATACATGTCATAAAAGTTGACACGCGATTTAGTTTTTCTTTATTGATTGCATGTATTGTATCCAGTGTTGCAAAAATCGCTAGTCGGTGGTCGGGTGGTGGGGTGGGGACTAGCGATTAATCGGGATTAGTCGAGATCAATCGGGATTAATCGGATCAGACTTTAATGTATATTTTCTAGTTTTATACATACACACACACATTTTTATATGTAATTTTCAGTTTTATACATACACAAACATATTTTGGCAGGAAATTGGCTGGAATCTCACTGGAAACCATTAGTTTTTGCTGCAATCTCGCCGAAAATAGTTGATTTGGGTCGGAATCTCACCGAAAACCACTGATTTTTGGTCGGAATCTCGCTGAAAATCGTCGATTTTGGCCGGATTTAACCGTTAACCGATTAGTTGACCGACTAGCCCAAAATTAATCAGTGAAGTGGGGACTAGCGATTAATCGGGGATTAATCAGTGACTAGTCGGGATTTTTGCAACACTGATTGTATCAATAACAAGAAGAAAAACGATTTCGGCTGAACAAAGTCGGAACAACATCGATATAACTAGAGGTGCACAAAAAATCCGAACCCGAAACTGTTATAAAGCTCTGAATACACTGTTGTGATGTGCTTATTTACATGTGCATTTTGAATTAAATTTTATTAAAAGAGAATTCTTAGTTATTGAAGCACAAACATACATGTCACAAAAGCTTACATACGATTTAGTTTTTCTTTATTGATTACATGTAATGTATCAATAATGAGAAGAACCGCGATTTCAGCTTAACAAAGTCGGTACAACATCGATATAACTAGAGGTGCACAAAAAACCCGAACCCGGAACTAAACTCGAAAAAAACGAACCGGGTTGTTTTTATACCAGGGTTTTACTACGCAAAACCGTACCTGACCTTACCCACCCTTACCCGGAACCTGACTCGATTTGTACCCGCTAGTAATACCCGAAAATCGGAACCAGTTCCATACCCGGAACTGGGTTTTTCCAATACCCGAATGTGGGTGTTTCAAATACTCGATCTATACCCGAAATTACTCGAAAAATATCTGAAAAATACTCCAAAAAATGCAGCCCCTTAAAAAACCCAATCTATACAAAATAATTACCCAGAAGAAAGCTCGAAAGAACATGAAAATAGAGTTTTATAATACCTGAATACCCAATTTTATACCATACCCGAACCCGGTTCATAGGGTATGGATTTTAGAATCAATACTCGGACCCGAATCTGTCCCGAGTATCACCAATATCCGAAAATACCTTAACCGGTTCCATACTCGGGCCAAGTATTAGAAAAACTCGATTTGTGCATCTCTAGATATTACTGAAACCGGTGTTGGCACACGTTTTTATGGTTTTGATAGATGTAACATATTTTGTTTGTTTTCAAATATATTTTTTATAAAATTTTGAGGCATTGTTGCGATGCATTAACTTTTGTTTGCTTTCGATATTTTTTTTAAAACAAAACGATTACAACACGTGAAAATCTCAACTATATATATTTATCGCAAATCTTTTAAAAGAAAATTAGTCGAAATTGGCACTCATTTTATTTCTCCGGCGATGGAACTCGTAATCATAAACTATGACGAATTTCAACTAAGCATGTATTATTTTGTAAATGAATTCTACATAAATGAAAATACATGTAGGAAAAAGAAAAGATGATACAGGTGGTACACCACCCTCAGTTGTTTTGATTTAACTATTTACAACCAATTTAGAGTTAAGTGTCATTTTAGTATCCGTGGTTTGTCTAATTACGCAACTTTAATACTGATTTTGAATTTATTGCAAATGGCTACCTCACTTTTCAAAAACTTGCTATTTTAGTACTTTTTCTTAACCCCGTCTGACTTTGTCCGTTAAGTCAAGGGTAGTTTAGTAACTTTGTTATTTTATTTATTTTTATATTTTCTTTTAAATATCTCCCCCTTTTAATTCTTTCAAAACCCCAAGTCCCTTTTTTTATCCAGATTGAGCTTAAACCACCATTGAAGCATATCTATGATGCCACCATCAACTACTACTAACCACCGTAGCTAAACACCATTGCCGGTAGCCACCATCTCCGGCCGCTGCATCTCCGGTAGCCACCATTTCCGACTTCCATCATCACCGGTAGCCACCATTTCCGGCCTCTGCCATCTCTGGCCGCCACTGCGATATCTCTCTCTCTCTCTCTCTCCTTTGTCCACCAGATCTGGCGGACAACCAACGTGATACTTATTAAAAACTCCAATCTAGTTACGGAAACTAGATAAGGTGTTGGAATCGACAACCGTTGTGGTCGTTTTCTCGTCAGAAAACCTACAACTGTGGTGGTGGTGGCGGCAAGCAAAGAGAAAGATGATTGTAAACTTGTAATCCTCCACTCTCGCCGAAGACTGATGTGAATGTGGCTGGCGAGATTGGATGTCGCCGGAGACTATGGTGAAGGTGGTCGGCAGTTCATGGTGGTAACAAAAGAGGGTTGAAGACTTGAAGATAGCATATTTTTTCTATTCCTTTTATATTTTGAAAGGGGAAGACAATTAAAAGAAAAGGTAAATAAATAAAATAAGAAAGTTACTAAACTACCCCTGACTTAACGGACAAAGTTAGATGAGGTTAAGAAAAAGTACTAAAATAGCAAGTTTTTGAAAAGTGAGGTAGCCATTTGCAATAAATTCAAAATCAGTACTAAATTTGCGTAATTAGACAAACCACGGGTACTAAAATGGCACTTAACTCACCAATTTATAATCCACATGTTCATTTATCGTTTTCTTTTTACATGAGTACTCTTAAATTCATATATGAATTTGAGAATTTCAACTCTTAAATTCATAAATCCATTTATGAATTACGAGAAAGGGATTGTGATGAGTTCGGTAAATGCAGATGAGATTGAGGAGGGAGAGTTTGTGGACTATGCCTTGTCTCGAGTCAAATTTTATTGTTATTGGGCTTGAACGATGAAAAATTGGATGTGTTAGAAGCCGAGGAGGATGTTGAGGTACTCATGTATGAATTTAAGATTGTGTTGGCTTTGATCGACTCGATTGGAGTTACATTGGTAGTACCTTGAAACACTACCAATTGTTGATCATTGCATTCAGTCTCAGCAGCACCAAATGACGTACCCGCAGCTTGTTTCTGATCATTTCCTTCAAACCCCGCTGCATATGGATCTTTGTCATCCTCGTTATTCTTCAACTTTTTCAACGCATCATCTTTGCAAGTTAGTTGAAGAATAACTTTCTCATGATCCTTGATTTTCTCCCCTTGAGCAGTAACAAGCTCACGGATTTCTCGATTCTCCTTTTGGCAATACGAGATATGGCTATACATACGTCTTTGGTCCATCCTCATCTAGTCTTGTAGGTGACGATTCACAGCCATTTGATTCTCTTGCAGATGGATTAAAGTTAACAACATGTCCCACTGCTGTGCAACAAGCAAGGTATGTAACGTAGAAGCCACGGGCTGCACGGGACCTTGAGAATGATTGAACCTCATAAACGATTAAGCCACCATGGGCATTTGCATCACTGTCAAAGTAGGAGAGGTAACCATCGTTGTCATAGGAAGGGTCGGAATTGGAAACAACATCGATTGTGGAATACACGCGAATCTCGGATCTGTGGATGTTGTCATCGTAAGAGTAATAGACGGGGTGCTTACAATATGCGATACTACTAGTACTTTTTGAGCAGACGACCTTGGTATTTGAGGACCAATCTCCACACCATCTCCCCTTCTAACTCTATTCTTTGGCGGGTGTTCTTTCATCGGTGCTTTCCCTTTCCCCTTACGTTGAGTAGCTTCAGAAGCAGCTGCCTTAACCACATTACAATCACCAGCACCCTTATTTCCACCCTTACCATCATCACTGCCATCACCACCATCGTTGTTCCCACCTGGTCCCTCTTCACGTTCAAAATCCAAATCATCATGGATCCAACGATCATTAGAAGGACATACATTATTAGGATTCGCCAAATGGCCAATCAAACGTTTGCTTGCGATATGTCTTCATACGCTTCCTAGTATCTCTTGTCGTACGCTCCATAACTAAAATATCATCCATCAAAGTCTGATCAATCACAAGATCAAGTATTAAATCCTGAATGATGAGTTGTAGAAAGCACGGATAATCCAAAAACTTGTTCTTCCGATGCTTGACCGGAAAATTCTCCTTTAGATGAAAAAATATAAGCTCAGAGAAATTGAACGGTTTGTTCAATATCAATGCGGCGAATGCAGATTGTAGCATGATCCTGCATTCTTCGAATCCACCTTTACGTCCCCCAAGGTAATGTATAAGAACATGCAACAGATACTTGTATTAATCACAAGTATGCCTTGTTGTATTGGGAACGGTCAAGGTCGCCCTTGTAGAATAATCTCTGAAACAAACCTCGTATCAACGTCCTGTCAAATTCACACGGGTGGTCTATCATGTCAGCAAAACGGAGAACCCGACGTATCACGTCAGCATCGATCTTGATAGTTGTATTCTTCACAACAGCAACGATATGTTTCTCTCAATCAACAAAACGACCAGTATCCCAAAATAGCTGTATCACGCTGAAATGTAATAGGATATCAGCAGATATGGCATAGTGAAAGCGTGAGTGACATAAAAATACAATCACGTCCCCAAAAATGTCACGGCCCATAAAATCATCCTTCAAGAATGCACAGATGCTGTGGTTGTGGTGCTTGTTGTTGTTGTGGTTGTGGTGCTTGATCCTGTTGTGCTTGTGGTGCAACAGCTTGTGGTTCTTCTTGAATCACAGGATCCTCTTGTACAATAGGGTTCTCTTGAGTCGGAGCATCAGCCATAAGTGTAACAAAATCCGAACATTAGAAAACCCGCACAATATCTACATTAAATCAATTTCACTATAACACTTAGTGAAAATTGTAATTGTTTGATATTTCAATCCTCATTCGTTATCCCAATTGTTATGATGAATGGAATCATTCGTTATAAAGAATGAATTAGTTCGTTATCATCACAATAATGAATGATTGAATAAAGAATGGCTTAGGAATGAATGAGTCCATTACTTAAGTATATAGGGCGAATGATGTTTCATTCGTTATACAATCAAACGAATGTGTCTATTTGTTATCTAGGTACAACGGATGGTTTTATTCGTCTACTGTAGACGCTAATAACCTTCCATTCGTTGTCCATAATGAATATACATGATTAAGATTAACATTTGACCCTCGATAGTCAAAATTAAATAAACACCAAGCAGTCAAGCATGTAGTCCAATAATTTACAATTTAATTGAAGCCACAATGAATACATGTAAAACACCTATCACTAGATTCATAATGATATCGCAAATCGATCCAAAACAACTATAATATCAAACAAACGTGCTAAGCTGGTTCATTAGATTAGCATATAAGTTGGTTATTAATAACTTAAAATTAACCAATCTACTATTCATAATTTTTGACGAAAATCATTTCGTTGAACTCGTCAATACCTTGTGAATCTTAATCAATCAACAAAACCAGGCTTAGTGTTGGTCTAAATTTCTGGAAAAGTTTAGCAAGAGTCCATTTAAGGAAGTGATAAGTGAGAAAGACGAATGAGTTGATTCGTCTTCCACTATACAACATATAATATCATATCTGCACACTTCCCTAGGCTGAAGAATGAGTTCATTCGTTAATTTATAATTAACGAATGGCCACTCAATCGGCAAGCCATTCGTTAACACCCATTAACGAATCTACTTAAATTAACAATCATAACGAATAGCTCAATATTCGCTCTTCATTCTTTATTATAAACAATAGAGAATATGGTCATTTGTTATCAGGCCTGCGGAAGCGACTAGGTGTAACGAATGGTTTCATTCGTTATCTATTCACATTGCGAATGACCTGCATTTGTTATCTTTTATGATAGAGAATGTGTTCCATTCGTTACAATCAAAGTAACGAATAAGTAATTAAATATCAAAGTAAAAATGAAAATTTTCATTTTCAACTTTTCAATGATTAAAATGCATCGAAACACGTGTTTCGATGATCTTTACTTTAAGTACGTTTACCACTCGGGGTAAAAGTCAATACCTTAATGTGTTTTATTGTGAAAAACACATAATTTAAAAGAATTAACTTAAAAACGTAGGAAAATCTTTTTGGTAGTTTCCTTTTCCAATTGTACCCTTTAGCTCGGAAATCGGAAATAAAGTAGAAACCAAAATAAAAACAAAATATTTTTTGAGTTTAGAATATTTTCAAATTAAAAACAGAAATAAACTAAGGCAAATATGAAATCTATTCTACGAAAACAGTACATATTTTTGTGAGTCGAGTAGAGAATCATATTGACCAAATCGCCCTTCCATATCAGTTTTATATTTCAGCGTTATTAAGACTGGGGTTAAGTCGGTCATTGATATTGTTGTCAACATAAATCTTATAAAAAACTTTCAAGTATTTTTGTGATATGATTTAGTTTCAATTAAGGTACAAAATATCAAAAACTATCAGCCTCTAATCTCGATTCAGGCCTAATTTGACATTTACCATGTCACCCCAACTTGACTTAAACCATTATGCCTGAAGATCAAAATATATGATTTATATTGATTAATCAATCTTAGTTCATGATCCCACTACAAGATATGCCCCTGTTATCAAGCAATACACCAAGCTTCCTTTATTATGAATGAGTATGCACAAGTTCATCTGTATGGCTTACAGACATTGTATCCCCTGAGGTCTGTTTCTTATTGGTATTAAGATGCACGCTGATGGTCGGGTATTTTGTACATATATTAGTGTATTAATTATGTAGTTTTATTGAGTATACTGTTTGAACTTTGGTACTTCATACGTGCTTTTGTATTTCAGGTCACTGATCGTTAAAGATGCTAAATGAGAGACCTGTACGGCATGGAATGATATCTCGGGAAGACCGAAGTATGATTTGATGTCTTGGGAAGTGTTACAATGATTCGGGAAGAGTATGGATGAGAAATCATAAGCCGATGCTAAAACTGAACAAGATGGGTTGCCAAAATGCGACCCTGAAGTAAAACGAGCATATCTTGGGCTAGAAAATGAGTTATGGGCGCCATAATATATGAATTTTGGGTTTCTCGACGAGAAGAATCTGAATATGAGGTTTTCTTAGGTCGAGGTACGCGATGAGATGGTGATATAGCCATCGCGTACCGCGACGGGTGTGCACACGGGAAAAATAGGTTATATCTCATTTTTCATCAAACAATAACCCTAACTCCGTTTTTAGAACCAAGAGGCGATTTCCAGCAATCCTATGATCTATATCATCCGTATTGAAGATTCGATGATGTCGCGGCTCGGCTAATCTCCTAGAATCGCACCCGGGATGTATAGTTTGTAACCTTTTACAGTTTTTCTCATGTGATTAAGAACACTTGTGTATTGTTATTGATGATTGATATATGATTATTGATGTTTAGTATTTCTGTGTGTTTGGTCGGTTTAGGTTTACGTTGGTCTGAACGATCTGTTATCAGTTGCTAGATAATTAGTCATATAACTGTTTGGTTAGATTGAATACGATAAAACGTACAATTACCCTTAACTGAGTCACACTGGCAAGGACTGTTTGATAACCAGTGCCGTGTGTAAAGTAATTGTTGACGTCCAAGGTTTTGTCTGGTTGATCAGTTTTTAGTTAATCGTTATTAATAAATCTGTTAGGTTGCATGAGATACTGTTTGGTTGCTTACTTGAATTCCCGGGTGTGGTTTGCTTTTGTTAACTGCTTAATACTCGTTTACTTGTTCGTTGCTTAGTTCTTTTAATTCAAACTATTGCTTGTGTGATCAGCACTAAAACTTGTTACTTCATAATATTAAATCTGTTACACGAATTGCATTGACCACATACTCCTTGTGATACGATACCCTACTTGCTTTAACTATTTAGAATAATTAGGTTTTTGATTGTTTTTCATGTTATTTGATTTTCGTGTTTAATTTAATTTTCAGTTGTTAGTTAAATTTTATTTTATTTGTATTTTTTTCATTTTACGCGGGTTGTGTAGTTGTGCAGATTACAGGTTTATGCGCACCCGCCATTCGGGCCGACAGTCTCCGTTAGTTTACGAGCCCGAAATCGAGAGGTTAGCTTGGTAGAACCGAGTACAAACAGAAATTCTTAGATGGAAGACCAAAACCAACACCAGAACCAAAACCAGAACCAGAACCAAAACCAAGACCCAATCCCACAGAATAACCAGTTACCCAACATGCCTCCACCACCAATTTTCAATAACCAGAACGAGCAAAACAACCAAAACGCCCAAAATAACTCAGCTCGTACATCCAGAACCCAAAATCAAAATCAAAACCGAAACCTTAACCAAAACTTAAACCTCAACTTTGACCAAGCCGGACCATCCGCTCCAAACAATAACCCCAACCGCCGAGTTCAGATAAATTTTGATGATGTTCGATCGAGTGTTCCGACTGAAGATGAGGATGAGGGTGAAGATAATAATAGAGATGAAGGCTTTCGGGCAGCTGATGATGAGGTAGATCGATGGGTTAGGAGAAATCAGGCGGTTCAGCCCGAAAACGAGGTTGGTGAACCAGAGATTGAGGGTGATAATAATTATGAAGATGAGGTGGAGGAGCCGGTAAATCAAAGACGTGCTGAACCCGTTAACAGAAATAGAAGGGATCGAGAAAGGGTAAATCGGGCAGAACGGCCCGAAAGAGTTCGTGGTATTCCGGTTAACCGGGGCGGTATGGGAAACCCCGGGGGGCAGAGGAGAAATTACATAGCCCCAGCTCATGGGGTTAACAGTCGGTTCAGACCGACTATCTCAGACGGAGCATCCTCGTTGGTTCCACAAGTACGAGTGCAGGGACAGCCAACTTTCAAGTCCCGACCATCCTACATCAACATCGTTCCTCACTTCAACGGGATGGCTTCGGAAGACCCGTATTCACACTTAACTGATTTTTCGGCAATCTGCGGGTCTATTGGTGACGGTACGTTTGATCAAGATGAAGTCAGGTTGCGGTTATTTCAGCTCTCGTTAAAAGACAAAGCCAAACTGTGGTTTAACTCGTTACCAACACACAGTATCAGAAACTGGGCCGAGATGTAACAAGTCTTCTTAAACGAGTTTTATTCACAATCGAAGACTACCGAGGCCCGTTCAGACATTCGTCACTTTTCACAGTTACCGGGTGAGTTATTCCATGAAGCTTTTACCAGATATAAAGATATTATAAGGAAATGCCCACATCACCAAATCGAACTGTGGGAACTGGTAAAGTGCTTCGTTGATGGGTTGACATACGAGGACCGAAAACATCTTAAGGTCTCGTGTAATGGTCAGTTCCTGAATCAGCTCGAGGAAGATGATTGGGATTTTCTAGAATTTATGTGTGAACATTCGAAATCAGAGGCAGTGGCTGAAAGACGAAGACGTGGTAATTCATCCAGATCAGTTAAGTCAGTCACGAGTGAGTCTGAAAGAATTGCTGAGTTAGAACGTAAACTGGCTGGTTACAGAAAGGGTAAGAAGAAAGAAGTCGGGAAAGTTGGAGTGAAATTCCCGGTTTATGAAGATTGTGGTGAACTCGGGCATAAGGCAGAAAATTGCCCCGAGTATTATGATGATGAGGAGGAGGATGACACCAAGGAAGTTAATTATGCTTACGGGTATTCCAAAGGCCAAGGGTTCAATTCAAACACATATCACCCGGGCCTGAGGAATCACCCGAACTTTCGTTACGGGAACGCGTCTTCTCAGTTGAACCCGAACTTTCAGGGATCGAGCCAGAACGGGTCGCAGGGTAATTACCGCCAGGGCTGTTATCAGCAGCAGGAAGGTTCTTATGATCAGAATCGGGGGTATAACAGAGATGGTAACCGGGGAGTAAATTCATCGGGTAATCAGGACCAGCAGAGGGGGTCCTCGGGAAATGCTGATGAGTCGGTGCATTCAAAGTTGGATGCATTGATGAAGTTTATGACAGATCATAAGGCTGAAACGAAGAAACAGTTTGAGTTACATGATAAGTCAGCAGGGTCAATGTCAAAGCAAATTGATCAGCTCGCAGATGATATGGCAAAGTTGCAAAAGAGTGCAGGTCAACTCCCGAGTGATACTACAGTCAACCCGAACCATTACTGCTCAAGCTCCAAGGAGGGAAACAATGTGCACATCAATGCTGTAAGTCTTTTACCTCATTTTGAAATTTCTAGTGTTGAAGTGGATTCACCACCACAGTTTGTTGAGGAGGTGGTGGAAGATATTAGTGGTGAGAGTGATTGTGTCGGTCAAAATGAATCAATTTTCCAAAATGAATAGGAACCAAAAACATATGAAAAGCCTTTTTGTGAAAATTGCACATATGAAAAATGTTTAAATGGTAAATTGAGCAACATGAGAGATGAGGAGGTGGAGAATAATACCACCTCAAGTAAACTCAAAGACCCAAGAGTGCCGCTTTTATCAATTCAAATTGGGAAATTTAAAACTAATCGGGCACTTCTAGATCTCGGAGCATGTGTTAGTATCATGCCCGGTAGTTTGTATGATCAGTATGAAGTTGACCCATTAAAAAGGGTAAACATCACCGTGGTGTTGGCGGACCAAACTCATACACTTCCCCGGGGCATGGTGACTAATGTAATGGTTCAAGTGGAGGAATTTTTCTACCCAGTTGACTTTCTTGTACTTGACTATGCTAAACGTGTGAATAATACACATCCACAAGTCATATTGGGTAGGCCATTCCTTGCCACAGCACATGCGGTGATTAATTATGCTAATGGGATATTGGAAATTAAGTGTGGAGATCGTGATAAACGGTTACCATTGTTTGAAAATGCTACTAACTATGTTGTTGACAAGTGTGAATCCTTGAGCAAGGATCACACAAAAGAGAAATGTTTTGTGACTGACCGGAATGAGCTAAGGAGTAGCATGAATGTGAAAGGATGGAATGAGATGTTGCATGGAGTTAGAGATGGTGAGGAAGCAACTACAAGAAAAGGAAAGAAGACGAAAAAGAAAGAGGTAAAGAAACCGCCAAAAGTAAATGAAAAATGGCAGGATCATGGTGTGCCAAAAGGTTGGGAGGAATCTCTTGAGGAGCGTGCGTGTAACAAGAAGGCTGCACGGGGGCAGGCCAGACGCCCACCTTGAATGTCATAAAATTGTCAAAAGGGTGGTATTTGTACATTTTGTGTCTATATATATATATATATTTAGTTTGCATTTTTTATATTACTAATTGTATTTCAAGCGTACCTGTGGGGATACCGCACCACAAGACCCAGTGTGCTTTCATGTTCATTTTGTTGTGGTTAATCCAGGTACGTGTATATTATGTTGTAACCGAACTTTATGGGTGTAGTTCACTATAAACCCTCACGAGACCCCACTCGTCCTCCCGGGCTACCGGGGGGTTTACAGGGCTTGTTGCATACGCTAAATGCAATCGTGATTCCTACGAAAGTGAGTTAGGTCTTTTAACGTTTTTAACTAATTTAACATAATTTATTATGAAACGAATTAATTTGGCTCGGTAATTGTTTTAATAAAATAAACAAATATTCATTTTCATAACTCTTAAAAGACTATGTCTTACACTTGTGAGAAGCATGCTTCTACACATCTCGAGATTTTGCAGGTTCGATTGTCAGTTTGGTAATTGGATGAGACGAGAGTATACGAGTGTTTCCGAGAGTTCACGAGCCGACTGGTCCTTCTCCGGTCCCGTTGATATCAGGTGATTTCAATTTCATAATTTATTTTGTTTTTATTACTTTAAACGTTAAATGTGTAATTGTATAATTGTTAGTAGAACCGCCACATTTGAGCCCCGAAGTTTTAAAATAGCTTAATAGTCAAAAAGTCAATTTCAACCCTGTCCCTCAAATGTTTATTGATCGTTCTATCATTTTTAACTTTGAGGACAATGTTAAGTGTTTTGACATTGAGGACAATGTAAACCTCATGTGTGGGGATGGGGGAAATTTGAAAAATTTTAGCCCGATAGTACCTCGAAAAGTGTTCAGAAACCAAAGTTGTTAACTGTTAATTATTGCCATATGCCAAGTTATAGGTTTCTGTTCATGGTTGGTTTGTCAGCGTCTCATTAGTCTTACTCGCAAATGTTTTATAACGAGAAGTTGAAAATGGGGTCGTTTAGGCCAGGATAACGAGTCATGGGGACAGGTACACATGTTTATATCGTCAACCCTATTTCTCTGGTACGTGTGTGAGTTGACCCAAAAATATATAATACACATATAATATATAGTACACACATGTCATTTGAGTGCTTTCACTGATGTTCATGGATTACGGGATCACGGTTGGCAAAATGCAAAAGTGATAGAGGCAACTAGGTTAAGCCTCGTCTGGATGAGCGCGAGTGTTGGTACTGGGGGGTTGGGGCCTCATTATTATACATATGAGGTGAGGTTAATGTGAGGGGCAGGGGGTTGGGTCCCTTAGAAAACATTTCTTGGACTTATTTTTCGTTTGTTTAACCCCGACATTATGTTACGATACGATCCGGCTTACTAGGTTTATTTGTATCTGTAATTGTATCTGCTTTTGTTTTGTATTTGTATTTATCTCATTGTTAAGCATCACGTTATTATGCTTAGTAAAAAAAATTGAGAAAAAGACAAAAAGATGTCTGTTTATATTTAGTTATGTATTCTGTAGTTCGTTCGTTGAAGTTCATTTATGTAAAAAAAAAAGATGTGAAATCAGTATGTTGATAGTTTGCTTATTTAGATGTATATAATCAGTCAGTTAGTTGTATAGTAATTTCGTTTATTTAGATGTTTTGTAATAATCCAGGTCAGATCGTTTGAGCTACTTAAATATTTCTCTTTCATACCCTTACACCTGGCCCTGTTACAACTCTTTTAAAGACCTCTTGATTTGCATTTGTGCCAAAGCAGCTTGATGGATGAATATGTACTTATGAGTGATACTGAGAGCTGAGTGATACTGGCACATCTTTTGCTAGCCCATGTATTGAACCAAGAGGAGAGATGTTATATTACGAGTGGTATGAGCATGTGTGCCGTAACCGGAAACAATGTACACCTGTCTGGGCGGCTCTATTGTTTTTATGATAGCATTTAACCGTATTTGTGACATGTCATTCTAAAAACAGTGTCAGTCTGGGAACTAGGTATGACCTTAATCTTTATTAGTATTAATGTCGATAATCTACATACCTATTATGGAGGTTATTGTTTACTTTAGGGTTTGCTTGAGGGCAAGCAAAAGATAAGTGTGGGGATGTGATGGTCGGGTATTTTGTACATATATTAGTGTATTGGTTATGTAGTTTTATTGAGTATACTGTTAGAACTTTTGTACTTCATACGTGCTTTTGTATTTCAGGTCACTAATCGTTAAAGATGCTAAATGAGAGACTTGTACGGGCGTGGAATGATATCTCGGGAAGACCGAAGTATGATTTGATGTCTTGGGAAGTGTTACAATGATTCGAGAAGTGTATGGATGAGAAATCATAAGCCGATGCTAAAACTGAACAAGATGGGTTGCCAAAATGCGACCTTGAAGTAAAACGAGCATATCCTGGGCTAGAAAATGAGTTACGGAAGCCATAATATATAAATTTTGGGTATCTCAAAGAGAGGAATCTGAATATGATGTTTTCTTAGGTCGCGGTACGCGATGAGATGGTAATATAGCCATCGCGTACCGCGACGGGTGTGCAGACAGGAAAAATAGGTTATATCTCATTCTTCATCAAACAATAACCCTAACTCCGTTTAACCAAGAGGCGATTTCCAGCAGTCCTATGATCTATATCATCCGTATTGAAGATTCGATGATGTCGCGGCTCGGCTAATCTCCTAGAATCGCACCCGGGATGTATAGTTTGTAACCTTTTACAGTTTTTCTCATGTGATTAAGAACACTTGTGTATTGTTATTGATGATTGATATATGATTATTGATGTTTAGTATTTCTGTGTGTTCGGTCGGTTTAGGTTTTTGTTGGTCTGAACGATCTGTTACCAGTTGCTAGATAATTAGTCATATAACTATTTGGTTAGATTGAATACGATAAAACGTACAATTACCCTTAACTGAGTCACACTGGCAAGGACTGTTTGATAACCAGTGCCGTGTGTAAAGTAATTATTGACGTCCAAGGTTTTGTCTGGTTGATCAGTTTTTAGTTAATCGTTATTAATAAATCTGTTAGGTTGCATGAGATACTGTTTGGTTGCTTACTTGAATTCCCGGGTGTGGTTTGCTTTGTTAACTGCTTAATACTCGTTTACTTGTTCGTTGCTTAGTTCTTTTAATTCAAACTATTGCTTGTGTGATCAGCACTAAAACTTGTTACTTCATAATATTAAATCTGTTACACGAATTGCATTGGCCACATACTCCCTGCGATACGATACCCTACTTGCTCTAACTATTTACAATAATTAGGTTTTCGATTGACTCAAACGACGGACATCAAAATGGCGCCGTTACCGGGGAGTTAGTGCGCTTTTTGTTTTTCGTGTTATTTGATTTTCGTGTTTAATTTAATTTTCAGTTGTTAGTTAAATTTTATTTTATTTGTATTTTTTTCATTTTACGCGGGTTGTGTTAGTTGTGCAGATTACAGGTTTATGCCCTCCCGCCATTCGGGCCGACAGTCTCCGTTAGTTTACGAGCCCGAAATCGAGAGGTTAGCTTGGCAGAACCAAGTACAAAACAAAATTCTGAGATGGAAGACCAAAACCAACACCAGAACCAAAACCAAAACCAGAACCAGAACCAGAACCAAAACCAAGACCCAATCCCACAGAATAACCAGTTACCCAACATGCCTCCACCACCAATTTTCAATAACCAGAACGAGCAAAACAACCAAAACGCCCAAAATAACTCAGCTCGTGCATCCAGAACCTGAAATCAAAACTGAAACCGAAACCTTAACCGAAACTTAAACCTCAACTTTGACCAAGCCGGACCATCCGCTCCAAACTATAACCCCAACCGCCGAGTTCGGATAAACGCAGGAAACAAGCTGTTGAAGTGGAGACCATTGTTTGTTTCTTACACTGCTAGGAAACAAGTCGGCTTCCTAGAATTGACAACCCATCGTAGTTTACTAGAAGTTGATCTTGCAACCTTGTCTGAATCGGAAAACGCAGTGAGATCAAAACTATCATCCTTGGGATACCGTAACCCGATATCTAGATTACCCCTCATATAGTAAAATATACGTTTAACCGCCGCCAGGTGAGTCACTCGGGGACTCGATTGGTTCCTGGCACATAAGCAAACAACATACATGATATCAGGACGAGAAGTTGTAAGATACATTAAAGAACCAATAATAGCTCGGTAAAGGGTCGGATCAACAGTATCCTCCAATTCGTCTGGTGACAAATTGTGACTCACGGGAAGAGGAGTAGAAGGGATTTTACTGGCAGTTATCTTGAATCGGCTCAAGACATCGTTCACATACTTCGTCTGATGAATGAAGATTTCGGTATCAAACTGATGAACCTGCAACCCCAAGAAGAAATTCATCTCCCCCATCGAGCTCATCTCGAATTCTGTCTGCATTGAATTCTCAAAATCCTTACACAACTTGTCGTTTGTAGAGCCAAATATGATGTCGTCGACATATATCTAGACGAGGAGCAAATCTTCTCCGACAGTCTTGTAGAAAAGGGTTCAACCACAATCCCTCGTTTGAATCCATTATCCATAAGATGGTCAGCAAGCGTGTCGTAGCAAGCTCTTGGGGCTTGGTGTAGACCATAAAGAGCCTTGTTTAAATAGTAAACACGGTTAGGATAGTATGGATCTTCAAAACCAAGAGGCTATTTCACAAACACCTCTTCATGAAGTTCCCCATTAATAAACGCACTCTTAACGTCCATTTGATAAACCTTAATGTTCTTGAAAACTACATAGGCCAAAAATATACGTATAGCTTCCAGTCTTGAAATAGGAGCGTACACGTCAGTGCCTTCTACGCCTTCTTGCTAATGAAATCCCTGCACGACCACATGCACTTTATTCCTTACGATAACCCCCACGATCATCCTTCTTACATTTAAAGACCCATTTTGTTGGAATAGGCTTCTTAACTCGATCAGGTTTATCAATGAGATCCCATACACCCAGTTGACTGAACTGTTGCAATTTCTTTTGCATTGCTTTTATCCAAGACGAATCTTCAAGCGACATACGAACACTCGTTGGTTCCATTTGATAAAGAAAACAAGTGTATTATGAAAGATTCATGATTCTAGATGAATGAATATCCGCAAAATGACCATCATCTGATGATATAGAAATGATATCAGACATATCAGGATGATCATCTTGTGGTACATCACTATAATTAGAAGCTCTCGTTGTGTAAAACATTTGATCTTCCTAGTAAGCACGCACTAAGTCTTTATCAGGGAGATCAATTATGGGAGTAAAAGAATTAAATAAATTCTCATAATTGAACATCCAATCAGGACCCTTGCCGGCAGGAGGTGTTGCGTAGCCCTGGAAGTCAACATGGTACCTTTCTTCAACATAACCCGAAGAGAAGTTGAAAACACGTTTCTTAGGCGATGCATAGCCCAAGAAGTAACCCTCAATAGCCTTATCCTCGAATTTTCCTGCATCTCGTTTTAACATTGTGACAACTTGTAACACCCCGTAACCGCAGCGGAAACGTACACGGGATGCAACAGACACATCTGATATCAACAGCATTGTTTATAAAGAAAACACCACTACATTAACTTAAATGTCTTACATTGTTCTGAATTTCATAACCATCTAAGCGTTATCACATAAGTGTTACCGATAGTACATTAACATATTTAATGCAAAATATAGATCTCTAGACTTCCACAAAATAGCACACAGCATCGAACACATATCACTCATTCCAATTTGAGTGTACCTAGAAAGCATGTAAAGAAAACGGGTCAACTACGAATAGTTGGTGAGTTTCACTAATTTAAATAAACCATAACAAATCATTATAATAATCATAAATAAGCGATGTAATTATGCTGAGCCCACAAGTGAGAACTCTGTTAATCCCAAAACATATCGATTAACCTCTGGGAACTCTGTTACCCCAGAATACTTCCAATAACCTCTGGGAACTCTGTTACCCCAGAAACACATTTAATAACCTCTGGGAACTCTGTTACCCCAGAAACACATTTAATAACCTCTGGGAACTCGGTTACCCCAGAACACATTTAATAACCTCTGGGAACTCGGTTACCCCAGAACACTGTTTCGGGCCTTACACTGTTAGCAACTCAGACAATTACCATCTTAATTCATTACCATACGATTCCCGTACAATAAACAATATATAAGTACGTTCATTTCCATGCGATCAGCATGTACTTAAACACTTTGATAAAAACATGCTTTCCGCCCCGGGAAAATATTTAAAACAGTTCAGTAAAAGGGGCTCGTGAAAACTCACCTTCTTGTGAGCAAAGATGTACTACAGTGCACGGCTACTGGTACAGATCTGTAATACGATCCCCAAATCGTTACTACACAATTTCTATCAATATAACTTAAATTCGTGTTAACCGGTACGTCTGGGAACACTGCTAACCCAGTACCGTACACGATCCGGGGACAATGTTAACCCCGAAATACTTTTCAGGACTTAGATTGTGATATCACTTAGAGTTCTTTAGTCAAAACTACCGTTATTTTGTTTTCTCGTTTTACGTGCCTAACACGGTTATCCGTCTTTATGTTTTCAAAAAAAATGAGTTTGACCACATACGACCCGAAAATAGTTATTATTGATATTTTCATTAAAGTGGTGAAATTAGAGCTCGGTTAGACACCCCGTTTGGCCGCGGGGCCCGTTTCCGCCTTTAATACACCGGTAACGGTTAAGTCGGGTAAAATTACCCAAATCATCCGAATTATTTTCGGATGATTTATTTTTACTTGATTAACTTAGTTTCATAAAAATCATCCATTTTTAAGGTTTTCAAACACCAGTCAGCTCGCTTAGGCGAACTTCGCCGGTTTACTCGTTTTAAACTTTAAAAGTTTGTTTTTAAGTTCCATTTAGCACAAATAAATATCCGTTTAGTCTCGAACCTTGAAATTTTGTACAAACCATATTTTGACAGTAAGGAATTTCATATAATTTTTCCAGAATTAATTTTTATATCTAAAATTTATTTAACCATTTTTAAACGTCATTTAAACACCAAATATGTCGAAAATACCAAACGACCTTCGAAAAATCCCAAATTTTCCTGGGATGACCCCTGTCACCCACATAGTTCCCTGTAATTTTTTTCCAGAACCAAAAACTCATTTTTCATGTCATATTTACCAAAACCGAGCTAGAAATCCCTAGAACTTGTTTTACCGAAAAGCCTACTTAGACTTCTCCAATGAACCTGAAATTTTGTGTGTGACTTTTATATGTTATAAAAAGCTTATCTTAAATTTTCCAGAATTTTTCATGATGTTTAGCTATTTTTCACCATTTTTGGCCAAAACCGAGCATTAAATTCACCAAATATTCATCCTTTATCCAAAAATTACCAAAAATTCACAGATCTCATATTTTCATGTGTAGATCAACTCTGTGAAATTTCGTGACCCAACTCTAGGTCTATCACAATCTGTCCAAATTATCTAAATCATACGAAAACCGAACTACCTTGTGTTTTCTAGCGTTAGATCGCAAAGATCTTGGTTTCCAGCCTTTGCTAGCCACTAGATACAACACCTACAAGCACAACAACACCACACCAAGCGAGTTATACCCACAATCAAGCCATTACTTTCATGGTTTCGATTAAAACATCAAAACAAAGATTTTGACCGTAAAAATTCGTTTTTGACTCTTTTAACTCCTTTCTTGGATCAAGATCCTTTGTATAAGTTGTATACATCACTTGCTCATGCAAGAATCGGTTTCATCTCGGGTTTTCACCCATTTTTCATTTGAAACCTCATTTTCTTGAAAGAAAACCTAAGAAAGGAAGATAAACACGATTACAACTCGGTTTTTACCTTGTGTTCTTGCTTGAAAACTTGGGTTTTTGATCAAAGGTTTGAGAGAGTTGAAGGTTTGTTGAGTTGGGTGTGTGAAAAAAAGAAAATGAAAATGGTTTGTGTGTGGGAAGTCCGATCGGACTAAGGGATGGGTGGGGTGGGACCCACTTGTTCAATCTAGTCCACTCATTTGGATTTACGTAATCTGGATAATGTTTTAGATAATCTGGTTCAGTTCGTTTTTCAGTTAAACGTCTAATTCGGCTTAAAACGGTCGTTTTTCGGCTTTAAAAAAAGAAATTTATATAAAACCGATTTAAAAACTTTAAAAACTTAAACCATGATGTTTATTAACTTAAAACATCATATCATTAATTATCGTGCATCTTTTTCGGCTTGATCGATCGTCTCTTGCTTGGTTTGATGTTAAAGGTTTCGTTTAACGTACCGACGTACTAATAAATCGAAATCCTTTTTCTGTGCTATAATTCACTTATCCCGAAGCCTTAATACTTCGTAAACCTTACTAAACATCATATATTTCATCTATGACGTAATCCCCGATTCATTCGGGTTTCAATAACCGTTCATCGGTTAATCGTAATTCTAATACGACTAACTGTTCATTCGAGTATAATTCGTACTGTGAATCTTGTATACTCGTATAAACACATTATAATTCATATATTCAGTATTGAATAACACGTAAATAGTATATTCCGGCTAGGGTATACCTGAATTTGCCGGAATCGTTACATTCTCCCCCCGTTATAAAAATTTCGTCCTCGAAATTTTACGCGTCAACTACTTCTTTTTGAGGAAATAGGTGGGGGTATTTCTTCCGAAATTCGTCATTTCGTTCCCAAGTATATTCTGGGCCTCGTTGCGAGTTCCATCTAACTTTGACCAACGAGATCTTATTGTGTCTAAGTTGCTTGATTTTCCCGTCTACTATTTCTATGGGCTCATCTACAATGTTGAGCTTATCATTTATTTGGAAACCCTCTAAAGGTAACACCGATGTCTCATCCGACAGACACCTTTTCAAGTTTGACACGTGAAACACGTTGTGAACTGCACTTAATTCGTCTGGCAGTTCTAATCGGTACGCTACAGGACCGATTTTTGCGGTAATGTCGAACGGTCCAATGTATCTAGGGGATAACTTCCCCGCCTTTCCAAATCTGACTACTCCTTTCCAAGGTGATACTTTCAAATACACTTTATCACCTTTCTCAAATGATAACGGTTTTCTACGGGTATCGGCATCACTCTTCTGCCGATCCCGTGCGGCCTTCAGATTGTTCTTAATTTCAAGGATTTTGCTGGTCGTTTCCTGGACCAGATCTGATCTAATAACCTATGTGTCGCCCACTTCAGTCCAGCAGAGTGGTGATCGGCACTTTCGTCCATACGATGCTTCATACGGTGCTGCTTTTATACTGCTATGGTAACTGTTATTATAGGAAAATTCAACGAGCGGGAGATGTTGATCCCAATTTCCCTTAAAATCCAGTACGCATGCACGAAGCAAATCCTCCAGGGTTTGAATGGTCCTCTCAGACTGACCGTCGGTCTGAGGGTGGTAAGCTGTGCTTAGATTAATACGCGTTCCCAGCGCTTCTGGCACAGCTTGCCAAAGCTTGGAGGTGAAATGGCTATCCCGATCGGAGATGATTGAGATGGGTATCCCATGACGAGACACAATTTCATTTATATAAATCTGCGCAAGTCTCTCGGTGTTATAATTATTTCTAATCGGAATAAAATGTGCCGATTTGGTTAATCGATCCACGACTATCCAAATTGCATCATGTCCACGGGACGTCTTAGGGAGATGTGTCACAAAATCCATCGTGATCTGTTCCCACTTCCATTCAGGAATTTCCGGTTGTTGTAACATTCCCGAGGGTTTCTGGTGCTCCGCCTTAACCCTCGCACACGTCGTACACTTGCCGACGTATGTGGCTATATCCTTTTTCATACCCGGCCACCAGTAGAACTCCTTCACATCCTGGTACATCTTATCCGATCCCGGATCTATGGAATATTTCAATTTATGCGCTTCGTCCATGATTAATTCACGAAGGTCATGGAGGGTCGGGATCCAAATCCGATTTTTGAAATAGAGAATTTCGTCCACGCGCTGTTCGAAATTCTTCTCGTTACCGTAAAGTCCCTCTTTTTCCAATTGTTCCTCTTTCAACGCCTCGCGTTGAGCGACTCGAATCAAATCCGAAAGGTTCGACTGGACTATCATTCCCAGCGCTCGCACTTGCAATGGCTTAACCCGATCCTTCCTACTCAAGGCATCGGCTACGACGTTAGCCTTGCCGGGGTGATAACGGATGTCACAGTCATAGTCGCTTAACAACTCGACCCATCTTCGTTGCCTCATATTCAGTTCTTTCTGATCGAATATGTGTTGCAAACTTTTATGATCGGTGAAGATGGTGCACTTTGTAACATAGAGATAATGTCTCCAGATTTTAAGTGCAAAGATAACTGCTCCCAGTTCTAAGTCATGAGTAGTGTAATTTTTCTCGTGTATTTTTAACTGTCGAGAAGCATAGGCTATAACCTTATTATCTTGCATCAACACGCATCCTAACCCTCTCCGGGATGCGTCACAATACACGACAAAACCATCGTCTCCATCGGGGAGACTTAAGATTGGCGCTTGGCACAATCTTTGTTTTAGCGTTTGAAACGCCGTTTCCTGCTCTTCACCCCATTCATACTTTCGATCTTTTTGGGTAAGAAGGGTTAAAGGTTGGGCGATGCTGGAAAAGTTCTCTATAAATCGACGATAATATCCAGCTAAACCTAAGAATTGGTGGATTTCCTTTGGCGATTTAGGCGCTTGCCAATTCTTAACTGCTTCAACCTTACTTGGATCAACGTGTATTCCTTGATGGTTTATAACGTGTCCAAGGAATTGCACTTCTTGTAACCAGAAGTTACACTTGGAGAATTTTGCAAACAACTTCTCCTGATTTAGAAGCTCTAAAATTAATCTCAAGTGTTGCTCATGCTCTTCTTTACTCTTCGAGTAAATCAAAATATCGTCAATAAACACGATGACGAATTTATCGAGGTAGGGTTTACAGACTCGATTCATGAGATCCATGAATACTGCTGGCGCATTTGTTAGCCCGAAGGGCATAACTAAGAACTCGTAATGGCCGTAGCGAGTCCGGAATGCGGTTTTTGGGATATCCTCCTCCTGGATTCTAACCTGATGGTATCCCGATCTAAGATCTATTTTTGAGAAGTAGCTCGCACCTTGTAGCTGGTCGAACAGATCATCGATTCGGGAGAGAGGATACCTATTTTTGATTGTCAACTTGTTCAGCTCCCTGTAATCAATGCACATTCTAAGGCTTCCGTCCTTCTTTTTCACGAATAGTACCGGTGCACCCCACGGGGAATAACTAGGACGTATAAATCCTTTATCCAACAATTCTTGCAATTGGTTGGATAATTCTTGCGTCTCTGATGGTGCAAGTCGGTAGGGTGCTTTAGCAACAGGGCCAGCTTGAGGTAATAGATCGATTCTGAATTCGACCTGTCGGGTTGGCGGTAATCCAGGAAGTTCTTCTGGGAAGACTTGTGGAAATTCGCGTACCACTGGAATATCATCCACCCGTTTCTCCTCAGAATCAGTGGCCGTCAAGCTTGCTAGATACGCCACGCATCCTTGGCGTATGTATTTTAACACCTTGAGGTGGGATATAAATGGTATCATGGTGCCTGACTTTTCTCCTTGCACTAGTATCTCTTCGTCATCCGACACCCGGATCTTGACGATTTTCTTTTCACAGTTTATTTCTACTTTGTTGCGTGCTAACCAATCCATTCCCACTATCACATCAAAACTACCCAGTTCTACCGGTAACAAGTCAATAGGAAGGGATTGTTCGTTCAGAATAAAAGGGCAATTCCGAACTATCTGATTAACTATCATGGTTTTACCGTTAGCGACTTATACGGTGTAAGGTTCTATGGTTTCACCAATAGGAAGGTTTGCTATCGACAGGAATCTAACGGAGACAAAACTTCTATCGGCGCCTGTATCAAATAATACAGAAGCGTAATGATCAGAGACGAGGAATGTACCTGTCACTACGCTGGGGTCCTGGCGTGCCTCGTTCGCCCCCATCACGAATGCTCGGCCTCGCGCCGGATTGGACGACGATGCCTGACCCGAGGGTTGCCTCCCGTTTCCTCCCTGGTTCAGTTTCGGACAGTGTCTTTTGAAGTGACCCGTGCTGCCGCATTCATAGCAAGCACGGCTGGTGGTCACCATTTGGTTTCCTTGCGGGTTCTGCTGTCGGGCTGGTTGAGTCTTAAATGTCTGCGCACGGATAGGTTGTGGTTGTCGGTTCAGGTTGTTCAGATTTGTCTTACAATTTGGTGCGTAGTGTCCAATCCTGCCACACCGGTGGCACACCACCTCTTTGCACACGCCACCATGGAGGTAACCACATTTCCCACACTTAGGAAACGTTCCCTTCTGCGGTTCTTGCCTTCCGCCCGAACTAGTCATGGCGTAGTTCTGGGCAGTGGGTCTAGCACGTTTACCTTGCTTCTTTTCCTGGGTCCTATGGTCATGTGAACTCCGCTTCCCCCCAGCGGACTCTCCTGCCACCTTCAGTGACCCGCTTCTTACGAAATCATACGTGACGATACCAGCTTGCGTCACCGCACCCTCATACGTCTGGTGTCCCCCAGAATTGACTATACTCCTTACAACTGGAGTTAGCCCCCAAATATAACGCTCCACCCTCTTCGACTCTGGGGTGACCAACCATGGTACCAATCGCGACAACTCATTAAACCGGTTCGTATAACCCAAATGGTCTGCCCCCTGCATTTCCAGGTTCCACAATTCATTTTCTAATTTTTGCAATTCGTTTTTCGGGCAGAAATGTTCCAGTACAAGAGCCTTGAGCTCCGTCCAGGTCATGCGGTTTGTCGCCGCCTGGCCCCGGGTCTGCACTATCGTGTTCCACCATGTCAAGGCATGGTCCGTGAATGTGCAGGCAGCATACTTAACAACACAATCCTCGGGGCAGTTGCTGATATTCACCACGGATTCTATTTTCTAGATCCATTTAACTAATCCATTTGGTCCTTCAGACCCGCTAAACTCTAGAGTTTTGCAAAACATAAAGTCCTTGATCGAACATCCCCTGGATGCACGAATCGGTTCAGTACGGTTCGTCTCTGCCGTAGGTATAGGGCCATTACTGTCTGTAACGACCACCCTAGGCGGTGCGTCATTACTCGGAATCGTGTTATCATTCTGTTGAGGATTAACATTTTGTTCCCCGTCATTATTGGTGGTCGTTTGATTGCTCGGAGGGGTTGGATTGGTCGAATTGTTAATACTGGCGGCGATGCGCGATACTATATCCGGTATCGCCGCCTCCAACTGTCGAGCAATCAAACGGCTCACGTCCACTTCCGACAATTGGGCTGAGCGTTTTGGTGCCATTCTACACAACATTCAGAAAAATATATATAATTAATACAAGTTCCAATCATAAAACACAACAAACATACCATTCATTAATAAACATTAGTACATATTACACAAACATCCGTTCACATTACTTCCCTGTCACACCGTTACATCGGCTAAATTTTCATACATAGGGCCTATGTCGGCATCATCTCGACATAACCCGCAATGGGTCAGTGCTTGAATGATACCCAAAAGTATCTATAATGATATACCCCAAAAGAGACCCTCTAAGGGCCAGTGGTTGTATTATAACTACCCAAGATTCACTCTATGTTAGTATCACCACTAACTGCTTACACAGAGTATCAAAAAGCGGCCCCTGACTACTCCCGTCCTAACACAACTAAACACGGTGGTATACCAACCACACCAGCACCGCCGCCATCCCCACATTCACTGCCATTAAACCCCGGATCCGTGTTTCCATCCGGTCAATCAACCCCAGGGTGTAGGCGTCCTCTCTTCTCAGCTGCGCGATCGCATGCTGGCTGTCCAGTATGCAATCCACCAAGAGGTTCCTCCTCTGAATACCCACCGTCAAGGCGTTGGTGTGCTCATTCATCCGCTCGGTGAGCACCCGGAGCCACGCCGCCTCGGTGGAGGGACGCTCATCCCTCACTGGCCTGGGGGTATCCCACACAGGTGGCGGCACAGGCCCGGGCTGGGGGCGGGAGGACTCGCCTCTGTGGTAAGTGGATCTGGGTGGGGTAAAGGTAGGTGGAACATACGGGACACTGATCCGCGCCGTGAGGCGGGGACCTGGTCTGGGAGGGGTGAGGGTGACCTGAGGTGCGGGTGGGGTGGGAGACTTGGTAACCCTAGCAGGGGAGGACAAGCTAGCACTCCTAAGGCTAGCCTCGCTAGGCTCTGAGCCAGATGCTACGAGTGGTCTCCCAGAGTCCCCGGAGCTGACCTCCTCCGGGTCCTCCTCAATCGACAAACTAGGAGTTCTTGACATTTTACCTGCACACAGGTTAACAAACATATAGTTCTTTCCATAGTGTAAATCATAATCAAATTAATATACACTTACTTATACAACTTGACCACATAACAATATTATCACTTATTTGCACGTACGTTGCCAATTTTACCTATTAAAGTCCCCCGTGACTTCCTCTGAATTCCCTCGTGCGGACAAGTCTGTTATTATGTTCCGGACCATAATAACTCACTTGTCCATCCAAGTTCATCCAGACCTCGTCACAATAATTTATTAGTTGATATTCAGATCCTATAACACTTGAGCTACTGGTTATATTTTAGGTATCTTTTAAAGCCATCCTAATTCTTTATAACCAATGGCTCTGATACCAAGTTCTGTAACACCCCGTAACCGCAGCGGAAACGTACACGGGATGCAACAGACACATCTGATATCAACAGCATTGTTTATAAAGAAAACACCACTACATTAACTTAAACGTCTTACATTGTTCTGAATTTCATAACCATCTAAGCGTTATCACATAAGTGTTACCGATAGTACATTAACATATTTAATGCAAAATATAGATCTCTAGACTTCCACAAAATAGCACACAGCATCGAACACATATCACTCATTCCAATTTGAGTGTACCTAGAAAGCATGTAAAGAAAACGGGTCAACTACGAATAGTTGGTGAGTTTCACTAATTTAAATAAACCATAACAAATCATTATAATAATCATAAATAAGCGATGTAATTATGCTGAGCCCACAAGTGAGAACTCTGTTAATCCCAAAACATATCGATTAACCTCTGGGAACTCTGTTACCCCAGAATACTTCCAATAACCTCTGGGAACTCTGTTACCCCAGAAACACATTTAATAACCTCTGGGAACTCTGTTACCCCAGAAACACATTTAATAACCTCTGGGAACTCGGTTACCCCAGAACACATTTAATAACCTCTGGGAACTCGGTTACCCCAGAACACTGTTTCGGGCCTTACACTGTTAGCAACTCAGACAATTACCATCTTAATTCATTACCGTACGATTCCCGTACAATAAACATTATATAAGTACGTTCATTTCCATGCGATCAGCATGTACTTAAACACTTTGATAAAAACATGCTTTCCGCCCCGGGAAAATATTTAAAACAGTTCAGTAAAAGGGGCTCGTGAAAACTCACCTTCTTGTGAGCAAAGATGTACTACAGTGCACGGCTACTGGTACAGATCTGTAATACGATCCCCAAATCGTTACTACACAATTTCTATCTATATAACTTAAATTCGTGTTAACCGGTACGTCTGGGAACACTGCTAACCCAGTACCGTACACGATCCGGGGACAATGTTAACCCCGAAATACTTTTCAGGACTTAGATTGTGATATCACTTAGAGTTCTTTAGTCAAAACTACCGTTATTTTGTTTTCTCGTTTTACGTGCCTAGCACGGTTATCCGTCTTTATGTTTTCAAAAAAAAGGAGTTTGACCACATACGACCCGAAAATAGTTATTATTGATATTTTCATTAAAGTGGTGAAATTAGAGCTCGGTTAGACACCCCGTTTGGCCGCGGGGCCCGTTTCCGCCTTTAATACACCGGTAACGGTTAAGTCGGGTAAAATTACCCAAATCATCCGAATTATTTTCGGATGATTTATTTTTACTTGATTAACTTAGTTTCATAAAAATCATCCATTTTTAAGGTTTTCAAACACCAGTCAGCTCGCTTAGGTGAACTTCGCCGGTTTACTCGTTTTAAACTTTAAAAGTTTGTTTTTAAGTTCCATTTAGCACAAATAAATATCCGTTTAGTCTCGGACCTTGAAATTTTGTACAAACCATATTTTGACAGTAAGGAATTTCATATAATTTTTCCAGAATTAATTTTTATATCTAAAATTTATTTAACCATTTTTAAACGTCATTTAAACACCAAATATGTCGAAAATACCAAACGACCTTCGAAAAATCCCAAATTTTCCTGGGATGACCCCTGTCACCCACATAGTTCCCTGTAATTTTTTTCCAGAACCAAAAACTCATTTTTCATGTCATTTTTACCAAAACCGAGCTAGAAATCCCTAGAACTTGTTTTACCGAAAAGCCTACTTAGACTTCTCCAATGAACCTGAAATTTTGTGTGTGACTTTTATATGTTATAAAAAGCTTATCTTAAATTTTCCAGAATTTTTCATGATGTTTAGCTATTTTTCACCATTTTTGGCCAAAACCGAGCATTAAATTCACCAAATATTCATCCTTTATCCAAAAATTACCAAAAATTCACAGATCTCATATTTTCATGTGTAGATCAACTCTGTGAAATTTTGTGACCCAACTCTAGGTCTATCACAATCTGTCCAAATTATCTAAATCATACGAAAACCGAACTACCTTGTGTTTTCTAGCGTTAGATCGCAAAGATCTTGGTTTCTAGCCTTTGCTAGCCACTAGATACAACACCTACAAGCACAACAACACCACACCAAGCAAGTTATACCCACAATCAAGCCATTACTTTCATGGTTTCGATTAAAACATCAAAACAAAGATTTTGACTGTAAAAATTCGTTTTTAACTCTTTTAACTCCTTTCTTGGATCAAGATCCTTTGTATAAGTTGTATACATCACTTGCTCATGCAAGAATCGGTTTCATCTCGGGTTTTCACCCATTTTTCATTTGAAACCTCATTTTCTTGAAAGAAAACCTAAGAAAGGAAGATAAACACGATTACAACTCGGTTTTTACCTTGTGTTCTTGCTTGAAAACACGGGTTTTTGATCAAAGGTTTGAGAGAGTTGAAGGTTTGTTGAGTTGGGTGTGTGAAAAAAAGAAAATGAAAATGGTTTGTGTGTGGGAAGTCCGATCGGACTAAAGGATGGGTGGGGTGGGACCCACTTGTTCAATCTAGTCCACTCATTTGGATTTCCGTGATCTGGATAATGTTTTGGAAAATCTGGTTCAGTTCGTTTTTCAGTTAAACGTCTAATTCGGCTTAAAACGGTCGTTTTTTGGCTTTAAAAAAAGAAATTTATATAAATCCGATTTAAAAACTTTAAAAACTTAAACCATGATGTTTATTAACTTAAAACATCATATCATTAATTATCGTGCATCTTTTTCGGCTTGATCGATCGTCTCTTGCTTGGTTTGATGTTAAAGGTTTCGTTTAACGTACCAACGTACTAATAAATCGAAATTCTTTTTCTGTGCTATAATTCACTTATCCCGAAGCCTTAATACTTCGTAAACCTTACTAAACATCATATATTTCATCTATGACGTAATCCCTGATTCATTCGGGTTTCAATAACCGTTCATCGGTTAATCGTAATTCTAATACGACTAACTATTCATTCGAGTATAATTCGTACTGTGAATCTTGTATACTCGTATAAACACATTATAATTCATATATTCAGTATTGAATAACACGTAAATAGTATATTCCGGCTAGAGTATACCTGAATTTGCCGGAATCGTTACACAACTAGATAATACCAATCGTCAGCAATACTCGCACGATTCACAGAACCAAACAAATCCATATGAAGTCGTTCCAATGGAGTATCAATGGAGTTGAATAACTTTGTCGGGTGCGACTTCTTCTGTTTACCCTTCTTGAATGCAACACAGTGATCGGTCAACTTGAAGTGTTTCAAGGAAACCCCATCCACCAAATCATTTGCAATCACATAGTTCATCTTTCTGACATGAATGTGACCCATTCTCCTATGCCACAAATTCAAGTCTTTCTCAGTTTCTTTAGAGATAAAACACATTTCAACAGATGTAGAAGTCAATACCTTAGTACTCATGTTAAGTACATAAATATCATTCGACCGAGGAGAACGCATAACAACCATGTCTTATGGAATGACATTTCCTGGTTTGAGTATTATGCACTCCTTGTCGGTAAACACCGTGGTGTATTTTTTATCACAAATCTGAGATATTCTCACCAAATTGTGATCCACCTTGTCACAATAATTAAATTTCTCGAACGTAGTACTACCATTCGATACATCTCCTTCCCTTGTAATCATTCCTCCATAATTACTAGTGAACGCTACATAACCCCCTTGAATATTATTGACAATGGTTAGTAGGTCGATATTGTCGGTAATGTGACGAGAGCATCCACTATCCATGGTCTAGTTTTCACCTGATGTAGTCTTGGATAAACTCTGCATATAAAGGAAAAATGATTAGACCAAAATCGCAGCCCATGCCTCAGTCTTGGGCAACTCTTTCACTTCAACAGAAGGTTTAACTTTAAATGAATTCAAATGTGGTTTAGCTACCTATGAATATGTCACTGGTCTCTTAGACTTACGTCTTAGATACGCAACTTGAACCACGTTTGTGTTCACATTCTTGCAAATTGGTTGTGTAGGAACAAACAATTTGGGTTTTAATTTAACTGAAGTTTCATTAACATGAACCATCTTGAGTGGATTCACATTTTGAAACATGGTGTGGGTCTCGTCAACAAGAGACATGGGTCTCTTGAGAATTTCCTTAACCAGATGAATCTTTTTGGGTTGTTCCTTGGTAAATGGATGAATATTCTGCACTTTCCTCATTCCACAATTTCTTACAACACTCCCTCGTTCGCCACATAAGAAACATGTTCTCATATCTACGAACGCACATTGCGGTTTGACAGAAGCTTGTGTAACAGAAGGTTGACGAGAAAAACTTGAAACTTTAACAATATCTTCATCATTAAACGTTACAGCCTTTTTCTTTTTGTAAAACTCTAAGTTTGAACAGTTTGAAAAACTCTAAAGAAACATTATTGGTTTAATAGTATTGAAAGTTTGTTTCAAACTTGTCTTAGGATTGGCTTGTTTAACGACTTGGATCTTGCAAAACCTTGTTCAAGATCATTCAATTTTGATGTTTCATTTTAAAAGACGCTTTCTATCAACTCTGGTTTGATCAGATTAAGCGGAATGTCTTTCTTAGTGAAAACTTTTCTAAGACCATTTAATTTAAAAACATGACCTGTGTTTACATTATCAGGAGTAGGATTGATGAAACGCATCAAATTCTCATCTGAAATTTTAGGTTTTTCTGATCTCTTGGGTTTAGCCTTTGACGATTGTAATTTGTTCATTTTAGATACAGTTGTACCATACACGTCTTCCTCAAACTCTTGAGGATCACATAGAATGTTATTAGAACGTGGAATGTGCTGTTCTTTGTGTATAACTTTAGGTTCAACTATGTCCTCAATGATTACGTTCTCCACAAAAACTTGATTACTTTGAATTTGAGGTCCTTGAGTTGATGACTGAGCAGTAACTTTTTCTTTTGCACTTTGTTTAGGTTTCTCCATTTGAATGACTGATTCATTTTTCTTAGATGAAGAAACATATGAAGACTTGTCAAAAATAACAACTTCTTCTTTTCCAGAAAACGAATTTTGTGAATAGTCATTATGAAATGGTGGAGGAACTTCAACAAAGCCTAAACCATTTTTAGAACCCTTTTGTTTACCAGATACTTCAATTACTTCATTCAACAAAAAAGATAAATTTATAAATTTGTCTAACTTACAATTCAACTCAAGTACTTCATTTTCAAACTCAGTTATTTTTGTTCTTTGCTAGAGGATTTCTTGGAACTGTTTCTCATTGATAATTAGTTTTCCAAAAAGTTCGGCTTTCAAGTCATGATTACTATTAGACAATTCATCAATTTTAGTTTTAGATTTCTTTTGAAAATCCGATGATTTTCAGTAGTTATCTCTTATTGAAGAAAGTTCTTTCAGCAGTGATTCATTTTGAGTATGAATCGAGTCATATTTTGACTTAACAGTCTCACAATCAGAACATGACACAGTTTCAGATAATTTAATAGATGCAGAATTAGGACTAACCTAATCGATATTGGACATACATGAAAAAGTAGTTGATTGCATATTTCATGAGATATCTGAGCCTGATTCAGTCTCTGAGTCGCTCTCGGTAGTCAACCCATCACCTTGAGGGTCTTGAAACTTTTCAGTTTGATCAAACATGGTAAGATTAGCTTGAGTGCCATTACCCAGCAGTCGTTGATTCCAATCAATCCCTTCGACTGTAAGCAGAGCTTGTGACCCAGAATCTTTAGAAGAATCAGCCCCAGAAGCTTTCTCTTTAGACTCATTATACATTTTACCCGACCTTCTATCTTGATAGCGAGATCCATTATATTCCTTCTTCGGCTTGTCAAACTCTTTGGCAAAGTGTCCAAAATCTAGGCAATTATAACATTTTATTTTAAGTTTATCAAAACCAACTCGCTTATTCAAAGTCGGTAAATCCTTCCCAGTTCTTTGCATGAACTTCTTTACTTTACGCACTATCATATACATGTTCCACTTCTCATCCATTAACTTTAAATCATCAAAATCAATTTGATCATAATCTTCATCTGTCAGTTCACTTGTGGCAATTTACCACTCACCAAATTTTTATATGAACTCATGAAAGCACTAAGAAAAGCAAAGTGTTGGTCAGCTTCTTTCATGTTCACATTTGGTGGTTGAGTAAGGGCATTACTAGCACCATTTGGTCCACCAGAATTTGTATTTGAACCAGACGCCATGAAACAAACATTTGGCATTGGTTCATTAAATGAAGATGGCACATCTTGAGAAGATTGAGTGAGGAAAGCATTGATTGGGGTTGTAGAACTTCTCAATGGTAAAGATCTTCCATATAATGTTGGATCTTGATTATCTTTCTAAGACTTTTGACACATCATATCATACTCTCTTTCTTCAATTTTCTGCATAAACTCCATAGCAGTGTGATCTTCATTGTTGAAGAAACTGTTTTCTTTTAACACAAGCAGAAAAGTTGAATAAGAACCAGGTAGAGCATTCTTGACAGTATCAATCTTATATGATTCAGATAGTTCCATTTTCAGTTTATTCATCTCAGCAATCAGATGATTAAACCTAGTTAGCATTTTCTCGACAGTCTCACCCTTCAATAAATTAAAGTTTCTAAATTGGAACTTCAGCATAAATTTCTTGTTCTCGTCTGTATTTCCTATGCTTCTCATCTTGATGTGTTGAAACAAAGATGCACATATCTTAATACTTCCCACCTGATGGAAAACATTATTTAGTAAAGCCATTGTTAAAGTAGAATATGCTTTTGTTTCGATCTCTAATGCCTTTTTCTCTTCTTGAGTATAAGAAATAAAAGCCTTTGGTTCAAAACCAGTAGTTGCATCACCAATCATAGGATCAGTATACACATCATCAAGACATCTTGAACAATTAGGGTGTACGGACCTTAGATATGCTTGGAATCTTGGTTCCCATTTCGCAAAGTCTCTATATTTCATTAATCAGGGATATTCGGAATGTGACCCAATTTCAGTGTTTAAGTGAAGCATTTGTTGCATCAACATATTTTGAGATGCTAAAGCTTAAAAGCCAGCCATTTCAAAAATATGGTTTAAATGATCACAAATTTAAGTTTTAGGTGAAAATTGTCCAATATTAAAACTTATAGGTGTAAATTGTAACTTTTGGTAACGAACGGGTAAGATTATGTAACGAATGAATGGTAATTGATAACGGATGGTGAACAGTAACAAAAATGGGATTTTAAAGTTATGGTAACAAATAACGTCACTAATCAGATAACGAATGACACCACGCTCTTCACGATGACTATAACGAATGATGATTCAATGATAACGAATCAACACACGAATGAACAAGCAAACAGCATAACAGATGGCATGACGGATAGCATAACAATTAAGGTAACAAATAGGGTAATGGATGAGGTAACAAATAGGGTAATGATTCTATAGCGAATGAAGTTATCATGAACGGAACTTGATGACGAATAGAGTAACGAATCAGTCTGTCTTGAATGTGTTTCTATAACGAATAGTTGATCACGAATAGGCTACAGTAACGAATGAGCGGTTATTCTATTGTAACAGCCTACCACATGTCCAAATACAGTTATGGATTGATAATGAATTACCAGCTACAGTATAACGAATGGTTCGTTATACCGTAACGAATGAAGCCTTTGAATATTCAAATCTTCAAGCTCAGGTTTCCAGATCTAAATTTCCATATCCAAATGTGAATCCATACGAACACTAATTCATGGATTACTCGTCCAAAACTTAACCAAATAACACGATCTATAGCTTAAAACAATCATCTAATCCCTGCGAACAATCCCAAACTCATTCAAACCTCCAATTCCAACTCAAACCTTGTCCGAAATCCAAATACCAGTTAAAAAGAAACCTATGTTTCAATAACACCAAAACCAAATCAAATCCATTCCACAACCAAACAATAACACAATTAACTCAAATCGAATCACTCTTATCTGATTACGAACTAACTAACGATCAATTAAGCCTCAATTATCCATCTCAACATGTTAATTGAAACAAAATCGAATAAAACGGTTTCAAATTTTAACTATTACAATTAACTGATGAATTCTCAACAACTCATCATTAAAACGATTCAATTCACATACACAATCGAACGCTCAGCTCTGATACCACTTGAGAGAACTTGATTGAGCTTAATACTAATCAATTCATGATTGATATTGATATAGGATACAGTTAACGATATGTGTAAGGTAAATGATAGCTTAGATTGAATGAAGTTTGTGTGATTAGTGATTTCGGCAGAGTAACGACTCACTGGAAATAATTAAAACACTTGTTTTAAATTACTAAGGCATGAACAGCCTATATATAGAATATGAAGTCCATTCGTTACGCATCTCGTAACGTATGGATTCATTCGTCTTCAATCCATACATAAATTAATGAGTATAGCGAATGACTCATTTGCAATACCTCATTCGTCAACATTCCATGACGAATGGTGACTAATCAATAACGATTATGTCCGTTCGTTAAACATCCTTAATGAATGGACACTAACAATAACGTATAGCATCATTCGTTAAGCATCCTTAACGAATGAGCATATAAACATAACGAATGGGACTGGTCAAATACCAAGATGCCCTTTACATTAATAATATTAAATTACAAAAACCGAGACAACCAAAACGATGTACTAACAGCCTCAACCTCTTTCCTGCTCATTCTTTCAAGCTTCTCAAATGGAAATCCATTATCAACTAGATATCCAGTTTTACCACCAAATCTTCTTAGAACTTTTTTTCATTTCCATCTCATCCTTAGCTCTTAGTTCATTTCTTCTTTTCTCTTCCTCTACTTCTTCATCATAGTTACATCTCTTGAGATAGTCAATGTTCAACTTCAATATTCTTTTCATTTCATCTCTTCTTTTTCTTTCAGCATCACTCTTCTTACTCAACAGAAGTTCAAGGTCTTTTTCATTCAATTCATTGATCATTTCAAACTCCATACCATATTTCAATAAGGCAATGATTCTTGGGTCTTGTCTTTTCAATTCTTCGAATCTTGAATCTATGTTTTCAATATGATGTTCACTCATATATATATCTAAGGTGAATCATGTTCAATCTCTTGTTATTTTTCATGTTCTCCTTCATCATCTTCCTTGATTTTGATAAATCTTTCAATGCCCCAATTTTTGGTTCATTAAGATCCACACTTATAGTTTGCACAACATCTTCAGGTCTAATCACTTGAATTGGTACAGCATGAATAGGCTTTTCAATTTTCTTTTCTTTATCATATTCTTAATGTGTTTTCTGTCTTTTGAAATTTTTGTATTCAGGAATGTTTTTGCCATATATCTTCTTCTTCCTGGCATATTTCACAAGTTCAGCTAGCCATTCCCTATCTGTACTTCTTATTCTCTCCAACAGGTTTGAAACATCTTTGGTGACCTTCTTAGTAATTTAATCGTGTATTCTCTTTCCATCTAGATCAGTAACCGATTGTTTGTCAACATTATCTTGATTATTCATTGGTTCAGTTGTTGGATCAACAATACCTTCATCAATCTTCTCTTTTTCTTGTTGGAATATTTGAACAACAATAGTAAGGGATTTATCTGCATCTTCATCATTTTTCAGTTTTAGCAGAGTTTCAAGAATTTCCTGGTCAACCTCTTCTTCTCCTTCAAGTCTCAATTGGTTTTGTATTTCTATTTGCTCCATTTTAACTCTCTGCTCTTCCAACTCCTTTTTAGTTAACATATGGTTCACAACTTCTCTATTAAACATATCTTTTAAAAGTGATCATATAAAAGTTTTGCCTTCAAGGAAGATTCTTCCTTTTCAATAATGTGATCTCAAAAGTCTTTTATTCTGAGATTGTAACTGACTTTTATCTTCAGCAACAGCCTTTCCCTTACTCCTTCTCCTTTCTTCCTCATCATTGATTGGTTTGGAGGGTCCAACATCCCTCAATATTGGAGGTGGCATCTCATCAATTTCTTTAAACATATCCTCCAATTCTTGATCATTCTCTTCTTCATTCACAATCAGGGTATCAATGTTATCAAAGTCACCATACAAGATCTCAAGATCTGGATCATCTGCTACATCTTCCATGATCACCTCATCCTCCACAATTTCTTCCACAATGTTCTCCACAACCTCATTCTCAATCACATCATCTTAAATAATCACATTTTCCTCCACAACCTCTTCATCAGAACTGCCATATTGATTTTCAATCAAGTTCAGGTCATTTGAGTTCTCCCTCTCTTCTTCACTTTCCTCATGCATCATGCCAATAATTTTCAGTGAGTTTTCATTGTTATCAAAAACAAGAATATTCTCCCGCTATTTTGGTGCATCTGAGGTCTTCTCAACCTCGGATCCCTATGGTGTAAGAGTTTGAATTTTCCGTAATGCTTTGGCAAGTGCTTCCTCCAACTCCTTGTTTCTTGCCTTTAATTGAGAGTTTTCCATCAAAAGGTCAAACCTTCTTGTTAAAAGGGATAGGTGAGGATGGTGATTGTGGTGGTGTGAGGTGGATTTTTTCATGTTCAAAGTTTTAGGAAGTAGGGGATTGAAGTAGTTGGTTAGGGCTTTGGATAATGCGAGAGTGTTGGTGTGGTGATGGGTTTTGGGTTTGGTTTGTGTATGATGGTGATGAGGAATATTCTGATTTGTCAAAGTCTTGTGAGTGGAATTAGGATTGGATGGGATATTATGATTGGTTGATTTGGGAGGCTTCAAGGTGTTCAGGAATATAAGTTTCATCAACTGTAGGTTTAGAAAGTAAATCCATAAATGGTTCAAGGATGTAAGGTTCATGGGATTGTTCTTGTAATGGTGAGTGTGGTGGTGAAGGAATGTATGGTTCATTTATATGATTAGGGGAGTTTGGTGGTGTAATGTCATTCACGTGTTGTATTACATGTTCAATCACTTCATCATGAGTCACCCCTTCATCCACATGTGCTTGATCATCAGCCACATTATCATCCACATTCAATGCATCACCAGGTGCATAATTATCATTATCATCACCTTCATCTACAGAGTCATCATCACTACCACTCTCAGCACTGCTATCTTCATCACTACTCACCTCAGGTGAAGCAGAACCTCCATAAACTCAATATTTGCATTCAGCAACCAAGGTAACACGTCAAACTCAACTTCTTGATTGAATTGGCTTGTGGAAGCCAACCTACTGATCCTTCTATAGACATTTGAGTCTTGTAGAACAAGAGTGGCACCAGTAGTTGGTAGATATGGAAGTAAACGATTGAAGATTATCCGTGAAAATCGTGGGTACATCAAGAATTTATCATTCCCCCTCCTCCTTGCATTTTTAGCCAAACCTTCAAAAATATCATTATGGAAAAATTGAAAGGCCGGTTGTAAACAATGGCCACTGTAGTTGTAGCTAGTTCTTTTCTCAACATAGTCCAAGTCCCCCTTCTCAAAGACAAGCTCTAAATCACATGAGAAATAAGGAATCTGTATATTAAAGGGAACATCCCCTTCTGAAATTGGCCTTCATTAATATTCCCTTAAAAAACCATTGTTTCCTGGAATACTCTCAAAAGTCTTTACTGTGAATATGACAACTATTCAGCAAAATCATCATGTAGCTGTAGTCTTGTGCGGATAGTCTGCTCAGTTATTTCAATGTCTTGCCCAAGAATGGTGGCTTCAATCCATTGCCTAGTCACATCATTATCATATAGAGCAGAACCCTATAAATCAGTGTGATGATTTCTATAAATAATGGGTGTTTCTCAGTAAGAGCATATCTCATATTTGACTGATTTAACTAGTTTATCATGAGCTCCAATGGTTGATTTTCCTCCGTGACTTGAAGGAAAGCACACATATTATGCTTTGGTCAAATTTATACGCCAGTTTCTTCACATTCCCAAACACACACATTCAAAGTAAATATTAGTCATTTGAAAAGAGTTTTGAACATGCATGTAAGAATAATTGTAGAAAAGTATAAAAAAAATAGTTTTTATGAACCTATTCTTCGACAATTGTTAACCTACACATAAAACAGAAACATTAGTAAAATTGCAAATTAAAGTCCTAAACCCATTTAATGAGTGTCGGAAATCATTAATATAAAGTTTACCAAGTTGGAATTGCAAAAAAAGATAATAATCACAACGATTGTAGGAGCAGCGGTTCAATATCTAGGGCACAAGCAAAGTGGGTGTAATAGTGAAAAGAGGGAAAAGTGAGTGAAAAGTTTTGAAGTCCCCCTTTTATACAATAATATTTGTGTTTGAAAGTGGGTTTTAAATGCTTCTTGTCGTTTTGTTCAAGAATACTACCAAAAACATGTTCAAATTTCAAACACAGAGTCTTCTCGAGCAAGCTATTGATCCTAAGTTTGCTAGTTGTCAAGTATACTCGAGAAGAAGTGTACTCGCTCTAATTAACGGTTTTATAAAATAAGTAAAAATAATGAAAGGAGTATACTGGAAAATACAAGATTATTCAAGAAGCTAATATTAAGTATCACAAGAAAGTATAGTGTTCAAGCATACTACTTTACTCGATATAAATAGATAAAGATAAAAATATAACAATAATCAAGCAAAGAGTTAACTTTGTCTATTGAAATGACAAGTATAGTCGAAAGACAAAGTTTACTCGTAGAACATCAAGCTTACTCGACAACATTGAAATACATCAAGTACGCTTGAAAACACTTAGATTGTCAATTCATTTCATAAAAGTGTACTCGAAGCATATAGTGTACTCGATATCACAAAGTGTACTCAAACACACTTATATTTTCATAAAATCAGTCAAGTCTACTCAAAAGTTCTAACAATTCAAACAATTTATCAAGTATACACGATAAAGTTAAATCTTCATTAAAACACACAACTATACTCGAATCCATACAATGTTCTTGAAAACACAACTTTTCACAAAATTTCACAAGTATACTCGAATTCACAAAGTGTATTCGAATATATCTCGTGTGCTCAAAAGTAACTAAGTTTATTCGAAATACATAAGGTATACTCGAAACACTTAGAGATCACATATCATACTCAGATTAATTAAATAAGAAATAATTATGACATATTGAAGCATGTTTGTCATTTAGTTCAACCTATTGACTTAAACTTCAAACTAAAGCAACAATTTTTAGTTTGGTGATCAAAAGCTTAAGTGAAAATGGTGTATGAGATCAAATTTCAGTTTTTTCATTACAATACCTATCTTTTGATAAAAGGATCTCAACATGGGATCGCATTGACTAAGTCACCTTACAATATTTCATTCTCAGCATCATTGTGACATACTAGGCAGGTTAATAGCAAGTATAACTTAGCATGAATTTCCTTATTTCAGTGATATGATTAAAGGTTCAATTTTTGCATAAGACATAAATGGACTACACTTATTGATCAATGATGCCTCATATCTCTTCTCAAATCTTATTTAGCTTTCTCCAGATCACCCCAAATTGAATTCAACCCTCTGATATTTGGTCAAAAATTCTTTTAATGGCAGAACTTAAATATTTTCATTTTGGTAATAAGTTTTCATTTCAAAACTTCAAACTTTGAGGTCGAACATTGGACTTACATGCCACAAAGTTCAGACTTACATGCCTTTCATTCAAGGTGTTTAAGACTTATAATGATGCCCCACCTTTATTGTTCTAGTTTGAACCCTCAACTTTGTATTTTTATCAACTTTTGGTTGATTAGTAATCTTTTTGCATAAATTTTTCTGTGTCATTATGTAAAAGTGTTTCATTTTGGGTGACCAAATACCTACAGGCGTGTGTATGACTGGATAGTTGCCTTTCTACCTATCATTTGTAGAGATGTATATTGAGACATGCGTACTTCATTAATGTAACTCCACATTAAGTTTAGCAATTTCAATTAGTTTATATAACTTCAGTTTTTACATGTCATAAAAAGCTACCATACTTACCAATGACTGCCCTAATAGCCTTTTTAGCCTTATAAATACACATGTTCAATGTAAATTAGCCAACATACCTGTCATTTCCCAAAAGGTTGGATCAAATTTTAATTTGAAAACCTTTGAGCTTCTATAAAGCTTGAACTGAATAATCTTATCATATCTCAACACCAAAAGTTTGCTTTTGTTCAAAACATGTTACTCTTTTGAAAACTTCTTTGATTTTTCATTCACTCACATTAGTTTCATAAAAAGAGACATTTTTGATACACAAACTAATTTAATCTTCAAACAAACCGAATCACAAATTGCACAAAATTAAGCAGGCAAACATGAAATTTAGTCATGTCAAAACACATGCATAAACCTACTTAATAAAAGTACAAAATGCATAATCATTTTAAATCATTCACTTGCAATCACTTAATCAAGCATGCATAGTAATCATTTCATATCAAAAGAAAGTCACACATTTCAATGATCATGAAACACACAAAACATCACATTCAACATCATATGCATAGATAATCAGTTAAACATGTTGCAATAATCATAAAATCACACAAACACATAAATAGCACTCAAAACCTTGCTAGATATAGTCAGTTAGCACATTAAGCATACATCATTAATTAGACTTCATCATAGTTGATCATGACTAAAGCTTTTAATAGAAAATTGAATCTAGTTTTATCTAGTGGCTTGGTGAACAAGTCTGCCAAGTTTTCACTAGTTTTAACTCTTTTCGTTTCTATTAGTCCTTTCCAATTGCAGCCTCTGATGAAACAGTGCCTAATTTAAATATGCTTGGTCTTTGAGTGTTGCATAGGGTTTTTAACAATAAACGTTGCAGCAGTATTATCAATGAGTATCGGAGTCTTTAGAAAATTCAGACCATAATCTAGCAGTTGATTTTAAATCCAGAGGACTTGAGCACAGCATGGAGATGCAGCAATGTATTCAACTTCAGCAGTTGAAATAGACAGTGTTGTTTTCTTCTTGCACTGCCATGACACTAGCATGTTTCCCAAGAACTGACAACCACCAGAAGTAGACTTCCCGCTCATATTGCATCCATCATAGTCATTATCTGTGTATGCAAGTAGCTCAAATGATCTATTCTTTGGATACCAAATACCCAAGTCTTGCTTTCCCTTCATATATCTGAAGATCCTTTTAACATCCAACATATGAGAAAACTTGGGATTGGCTTGGAATCTTGCACAAACACACACAGCAAACATGATATCAAGTCTTGAAGTAGTTAGGTACACCAATGATCCAATCTCGTCTCTATATTCATGTTGTTCTACAGGCTCCCCCTTTTCATCTGCAATCATCTTCTTATTTGTGTCCATAGGATTTGAAGTTGTCTTCACATCATGGCATTTGACCTTGGTAAAAATTTCTTGTATATACTTGGATTGATTAATGAATATTCCATTCCTTATTTGTTGAACTTGCAATCCAAGGAAGAAATTCATCTCTCCCATTGAGCTCATGTTGTAATTTGACTTCATAACACCTTCAAACTCCTTACACATATATTCATTGGATGACCCAGGTGATGTCATCAACATATACTTGTAATATAAGTAAATATTTTCCTTTCTTCTTGTAGAATAAGGTCTTGTAAATGGCTCCCCTATGAAAACCATTTGCAAGAAGATGGTTTGACAACTCATCATACCATGCTCTTGGAGCTTGATGCAATCCATATAGGGCTTTGTTCAATTTATACACCCTATTGGGATACTAGGAATCTTCAAAACCTGGAGATTGAGTTACATAAACCTCCTCATCTATCTTTCCATTAAGGAAGGCAGATTTCACATCTAATTGAAATACTATGATGTTTTTAGAAAAACAGCGTTCACACTAGTAGTTAAATCAAGTTGTTTAGGAAACTTGTGACGTCATTTGTGGGTACTTAACTCTTCTAAACACTCAACATGATCAGGACTATCTTTAATTTGTTCAAGCAATGGTTTATTTATTTTCACTTTTTCAAAACTGTCCCACTTTTCGGCCTTAGGTGTTTCCCGTTTATTGATGGGTACCCTTCCCCCGAAACTTCAAGATCCAGGAACACCTATTATTTCAATACAAATAGGTGATATTAAATTAGACAGGGCTCTGTTGGATCTTGAAGCTTGCATGAGTATTTTACCGGGGAGTTTGTATGATCAGTATGAGTTTTGGCCACTACAAAAAGTTAAGACCACACGTGTCCTAGGGGGATTGTAAAGGATGTGATTGTAAAAGTTGGTGAATTCTTTTATCCTATGGATTTCCTTGTTCTTGATTGTGTAAATAATACATAACCGATTGTTATTATGGGTAGACCGTTCTTAGCTACAACAAAGGGTATTATTAATTGTGCTGAGAGAACGGTTAGAATGAGGTTCGGGAAAAAGAAAATGAGTTTAAAGGTGTTTTCAAATTCGTTTAATCATAAGACTGACAAGTGTGGATCTCCTGAGAAGGAGAATCAAACAGAAAAGAAATAATGTTTTATGATTGACAGGTTAAATGAAGAGAAGGTAAAGAAAAAGTCAATAAGGAGAAGAAGAAGAAAAAAGGTGGAGTTGATTGTACAGAGAAATGTGTAAATTTTATGATCATGTATGGGAAAAATCTAATGATGAGAATAGAACAAGTTTAGGAGTGGAAGGAGGCAAGCACCCTACGAGACCACCATGAATAGCACATCAGGTTTGGTCTGGTTGAAAACCTTAACAAAAATATTAGCGCTAATCGGGAGGCAACTCGGCCTTGTATTCAGGTACGTGTATATTATGTTGTATTTAAACTTTGTGGCTGTAGTTTCTTATAAACCCTCACGAGACCTTACTCGTCCACCTGGGCTACCGGGGGGTTTAAAGGGCTTGTTGCATATGCTAAATGCAATCATGATTCCTACGAAAAGCGAGTTAGGTCTTTTAACAATTTTTACTAGTTTAACAAATTTTATATGAAATTTATTTAACTTGGTTGGTAATTAAAATTAACGGTTTTGCAAACGGTTTAAAAGACCTATCCTAATAGTTGGGAGAAGCATGCTTCTACACGTGTGAGAGTTTGTAGATATTCTTGAGTGAGTTGAGGAGACAGGTACATTTGGAGCGTTAACATATTGTGTTTCGAGATTTGGATTGTTGAGTCGTCTCATCAAGACCGGAGTTCGAGTCCCACGTTAAAACCGATTTCGTGTTATCGTTGATAAAAGTTGTATATTTAGTATAAAACGATTAAAATATATAAAACTTATTAGTTTTAACGATTTTATTATTCTTATTATTATCATTAACAAAACAATTATTTTTACTATTATTTTCATAATAAATGGATTATTGTTATTATGATTATTATTATAAATATTAAAGTTGCTATTATTGTTAATAAGGATCGTATTATTATTTATTAAAATCATACTTCTATCATTTATTTATTAACAGTAATATTATTAAAGTTATTTTATGAATTCGTTTAGAAATCAAACCGACATCGAGTATGGTAGCATTACTTACTATCAGTATTATTTTTATCAACAACGTTTTAATTAATATTAAGATCTTTATTCTTTAACTATTATTATTAGTATTATTAATAATAATTATGGTTATTATTTTTACCGTCATTATCTTACATATCTATATGTATATATATCTAACATATCTTTTTAGAATTACTATTATCATTACTATTATTATCATTAATAATATTATTATAAGATTTATTATCTTTTATAAAACCGAACTCTTGATTTATAACCCGTCTTGTTTCTATTTAATATTGGTTTAGTTATTTAAAAGCCCAAATAAAATAATATTATTTTTATATTAATTATCAATTTAGTACGAGTCCCAAATCATAAACAAATTAACCGGTAATCCGATTTACAACTGAACCTCCTCGTTCAATGTTTCCAATATAGTTTCATTATGGCTTCAAGTTCATTAATATATATTACATTATTTATTTTAGCTAAGGTAGTCAAATTTGGATCTAGGTTTATATCATTCAGCTCAGGTTCATCAATATTCAAATCATTTGCATCATTGTTCAAATCAGTTTCATTAACATTCTGATTTATGGTGTTGGATGATGAAGCACCATTATTTGAAAGATTGAGATTTTCAAACACAACTTGAGTATCATATTGAGGTTTCTTAACAAGAGGTTCAGAGTGATCTTCAATTGTTGCATTTTGATCTGATTCCTGATATTCAGCATGTTGCTCATTTTCTTCATTTTCAGCTGAAATCTTTCTTTGAAAAGTAAACTCAGTGTCATCATTAGCAACTTTGGACCATAGTTTATCCAAGTCAATTTTCTTTTCACTAGTTGCTTCACGAACACTTGTATTGTATGCATGTTCTTTAATATCTTCTGGATATATTTTGAATGATTTGATCAGCTTTTCCAGATCAAATAACCAACTACACTATCCACTGTGATACATTGATTCTCATTGAAAATTATGTCAGATGATTCAATCACACTCAAGTGATCTTTCACATATACTCTGTAAGCTTTGGAGTGTGAAGAATATCCAACAAAGAAACATTTAGTGATTTTGCTTGAAACTTGTTCAAATAGTTCTTAGTGTTCAACAGTGAACACTTGCAGCCAAAAGGCTTAAGAAACTTAATGTATGGATTCCTATTGAACAAAATCTCATCAGGAGTTTTGTTTTGTCTCTTGTTAAGAAGCACCCTATTCTGAACATAGCAGGTTGTGTTGATTGCTTCAACCCAGAATGAGGCAAGTAAAAAAGCAACAACTAACATGGTTCTTGCAGCTTCAATGAGTGTTCTATTTCTTCTTTCAGGAGTTCTAGGGGCACTGAATTATTGAAGTGTTCCTTTTGTATGGCAGAATTCAGTCATTACTCCATTCTTGAACTCTGAACCATTATCACTTCTCATAACCTTCACACTTTTATCAAGTTGATTCTCAATCCTTGTAACACACCCTTTAATCAGTTCAGCAGTTTCATCTTTTGTACTAAAAAAATACACCCAAGTGAACCTTGAATAATCATCAATTATCACTAAACAGGACTTCTTCTTGCCAATACTTGGAACACTAACAGGACCAAATAGATCCATTTGAAGCATTTCAAGCACTTGTTCAGTTGAGTTTACAAGTTTTGTTTTGTGAGATGATTTGGGTTGTTTTCCCATTTGACATAAGGAACAATTGTCATCAAGTTTGAATTCCCTTATAGGTAGACCAATCACATGTTCACCCTTAACAAGTATGGTCATGTTCTTTAAGTTCACATAATACAATTTCCTATGCCATTGTCTTGTTTCATTCTAATAAGCCTTGGATAAAAAGCAGGTTCACCTCTTGATATGGCATCCTTCATTTTTAATTCATATACGTTCCCATTTCTAGGAGCCATCATCATTATCATATCTGATGGAATCACATATTTAGGTTTCATAATCAAACAGTGAGATTCATCAAATCCTACTTTATAGACTTTATCACACACTTGTGATATGCTCAAAAGATTATATCGTAGTCCTCTACATGGAATACATTATCAAATGACACTTTTCCATTGGTAAGGATTCCTTTGCCCACAATTTTCCCTCCATTTTTGTCACTTCCAAAAGAAACAGTGCCTTCAATTTTTCTTCATAATTGACAAGTGATCTATTGTCACAAGTCATATGCTAGGAACATCCAATATTCATGCATCATATGTCATTAATCTCTATGGATTGTTCTTACATAGTCAAAACAAATTTGATCAGTTTTTTTTATGAATTACAAGCCAAACATGCTTGTACTTCATCAGTTACAAAAACATTAGTTGCAGTTGGAATAGGATCTTCATGGACAGTTTCACATGATTCACGTGAATCGTATCCATAATCATCAACTTTTCCCATAAATGCCACAATACGTTTGTGTTCTTGTAGCACTGGATATTCCTTCTTCAGAATATTCTTTGGTGATTCATCGTTTGTTTTCCAGAGAAAACCCTTTGGCTCATATCTATTCTTTAATAGAAACTTCTCATCACCATTTAATTTTCTTTCTTGTTTCCTTTTGAAAGCATTCTTTAAGATTTTTCTTATCATTTCAATTGGTGTTGATTTGATAGTCATTGGAATTTTCTTAATCTTGAGATATCAGTGACGAGTTCTTCACCAATTTCATGGCATTTAAAAATTCTTTCTTCACATCCACTCCTTCATCCTTCTTCGTCCCTCTCATCAAATATTCATCATATTTCTTCTTGTAAAGCCCAAAATCTTGACTATAAAGTTTAGAATCTGGAACTTTGAAGGGTTCAAGAATGATTCTTTCTTGACATGTATTTGTATGATATCCATACACATCACACAATCTACACCAAACTTTCCCTTTGTGTTCAGACAGAGAGTTTCCTTTCTTGAATCTTTCACTTAGTTTGGGTGGATTAGCACCAATTGTCCTTGGGTAGGTGATTGGATTATCAAAACTGATTTAAATAAGTTGAAAAACATCAATATTCTCATTACTTCTTTCATTTGATCCTTTAACAAACGATCTTCTTCAACTTCATACAACTTTTGTTTGAATCTCTCTCTCTCTCTCTCTCTCTCTCTCTCTTTGGACTTGAATACTCTCTTGAGTAGTAATCCACATCCCCAATGTCAGATAATTCATGGTTTGAGAACACTGGGTAGATTGGTGGATACTGGGTGTCTTTCTTTGATGTTTCTTCATTCTTTACTTGAGTCTTCTTTGGTGACAGAATTCTTCTTTCTTCTTGAACCATTATGTTTGCATTTGGGAAGACTTGTTTTGTTTGTCTTTGTGCTCCTCCACAAATGTCAAACACCTTGTGATCTCTTCTCATTTGTTCATGATGTTTCTTCATTTTGAGGGTTATTAGAGGTAATTTCTGCAATTTCTTTGATGGATTTTTCTTTTGAGTTTTCTTTTGTTCTGATCAGTTGACTTGCAGCTACAACAACTAGATCTTTTACTCCCTTAACTACTTGAATCATCTTTAATTGACTCATTTGACTCATGCTCTTTCTTGGTGACTTGAGTCTCACCTTCATTCTTGCTTTCATTAGTGTTATATTCCTTTATCACAAATTCTCCTTCACCATTCACCATAACCTTCTCATAGTTCTCAATGAACTCCTTATCATTGAATATAGTCTTAAACTGACTCATAAATTCTTCACTTTGTTCTTTACAATCTTCAATGAGTAGTTGTCATCAAAAGGTGGTGGTACAACTTTATATTTATCTTCAGGTTTTATCTTTTCCAACTTCCCACGGATGTTACCAGTAGCAACTAGATTCTTGAGGAAATCAACTTCAACTTGAAGTTGTGTACTCTTTAGTTTCTCATCCATATACATCGTCTTTAACCCTTCAGTTTTTGTTATGTACCTTGATTGAGTCTTGTAACTTTCTACACGGTTTTCCTCAAGGCTTTCAATTTGATTTTCATATGTCTTCTCACTCATCTCATATACATTAATGATACTTTCTTTTTTGAAACACTCACTTTGCAATTTACCTATTTCTTTCTTTAAGTAATCATTCATTTGTAGTAAATCAAAAATAAAGTAATCAGGAAGTACCTGTAAGTTTGAAGATTCTGCTTGATCATTCACTATTACCATGAAAGCAACATTTGCCTTTTCAGTCTCTTCAGCATGGTTACTCTAATTAAATTTCCCATCTTGAGGCCCTTGTGCAATAGCTACATTGCCTTGAATTATTGATTAGTTAAGATGATTTCTGTTTTGTTGAAATGGAGCTTGATTATTAATCATTTGGTTCCTTTGTTGTGGTTCTTGTTGTGGGATGATCTGCTGATTGTTCTGTTGTTGCTGAAATGTCACACCCGGCCCTGAGCGGTGGAAACAGCCGGGCGTGCACGAGTGGGGATTGATAATTAAGCACGGGCCATTGCAAAACATTCAAAGATTTTCATTGCGCATGAAATGTTTAATACAAATACATTACATTGTTTAAAGATTACATAAAAACATCCAAGTATAAAAACTGTTGAAGATTTCCACGCCATATCCCCTTTGCGCGGCGGGTACAACCACACGCATCGAAGGGATAGAACTAAAATCTTCCAAAAAGCTAGTTTTAGATGTTCAGCGTGAGGTGCTCTAAGTGTGACTCCATGCGCTACCTAGTTATCTCCTGAAAGACACGTAAAAATATTTGAATCAGTATAAACTGAGTGAGTTCACAAGTTTTAGTAACTTGATAAATCGTATTGCATCATAATCTCGATACAAATCATTCTGAAACATAATTCTGATAGCATTATTAAACACATGCTTGGTAAAACATAGATCTATCAACATATTCTGATAAACTCGTTGCGCGGTTTACGCTGCGAACATTTCTGGGAACTGTGCTCGTCTGTGTAAGTGGCGCTGCCACTACGAGCTAAAATAATGTAATACCGTCCCGCGGGTTACGCACGGACACTTCTGGAAAACTGTGCTCGTCTGAGTAAGTGGCGCTGCCACTACGAGCGAATAATACTGTAATACCGTCCCGTGGGTTACGCGCGGACGTTGTGCCGGAAAACAAGGCGCTCGTCTGCGTAAGAGGAGCGACCTCTACGAGCGGGCTCAAACCCATAGTACTGCCCCATGACCATACTAGGCACTCGTCTGTGTAAGAGGTGCGACCCCTACGAGTGGGCGGATCAAACCAGCAGTCCCTACCCTTAGAGTTCCAATGGTAAAGTGATCACTTACTCGAATCTGGTGCACTAACATCGAAATTCCATAGATAACTGTTCGCATTGCTCATCATGAAACATAACTTAAACAAGTAATCGTTTGCATAGCTTGTAAGTATACCATGATAAAACATTATTTAAGTACGTGTCCCTCGCCCCGAAAGTAGTTTAAAAACAGTGAAAACAGTGAAAATAGGGGCTGTGAGACTCACCTGTGGTTCTTGTTAAGGGATTTAGTCGAGATTCGGGTTTTCTTGGTGTTGGTCTTTGAATTTGAAGGTCTAGTAACTGGAACGGAATCGAAAATAATGGATGCTTGGGAGATGATTAGTGCAAGTTTGCAGTTCTTTGAAGTGTGTTTTGAGTGATGATTTAGGTTACATATTTATAGGCAAACTCAAGGGAACACAGTCCCTTGCTTTAGGGGATTGAAATCTTTTCATATCTAAATGTAATGATGATAAAGTATGGAAGTTATTATTATTTACTTAAGAGTGGAGTGGTGGATAAAAGATTTTGATTTGATTTGGACAGAACATGCAGGTCTGGGGTTGGTGAGAATAGGGTGGCTGACAGTTGACTTTTCATGTTACAGTGTGCTTTTTCAGGTACTTTTGTCAGTGTACAGTAAAAAGTGGAAAATCTCTGAAACACGCTACTGTTTCCTTTCGGGCGGGAGTAATCTCCTTATAACTGGAGAATAGACTTAAGTGTTCTGCGCGTATAACTTTGTGCGCATAGCTTTCTGCGTGTAGGACATTTCTTTGCTGCGGGTAGATACGTAACCTTCTCGCAGTTAGGGACATTTGAGTTTCATTTGTAGATTCTCCAGGTGGTCTTGGTATTTCAACATAGTGATCAGTCATGTTGAAGTCAATTCCATCTTGGAGCTTCAGACAAACTAGCTCTCAACGTTCCCGCCATGCGGGTAGGTTAGTTCCCCTCCCGCACGCGCATAATTGGTTTTGGGATGCACCCGCCTTAGCCTCATGCGTGACGGTCAACCCATTTAGACAACATAAAGTTTCATGAAATCATAAGGCCAAAACGTTCACGCATGGCGCATATAACATATGCTCACGCTGGTTCTTAACATGGTGCGCTTGCGCAGGTTGCACATAACAACTGCACGCGCTGACTAACATGGCGCGCTCGTGCAGGGCGCACATAACAAATGCACGCGCTTAATATTTACAATCACCTAATTATTAGGTTGATTACTTGGCTTATGGGTTTGGGAATTTACCGGTTGTCACATTCTCCCCTCGTTAAACGAATTTCGTCCCGAAATTTAGGAGACGTTGCTGTCAGAAGCTATGCTCTGAAAGAGGTGTGGGTATTTCTTGCGCATTTGGTCTTCTCTTTCCCAAGTGAACTCAGGCCCACGCCTCGAGTTCCATTGAACCTTTACTAACTTGATTTTGCTCCTACGTAACTTTTGTTCTTTCCAATCGGTTACTGCTATAGGTTCTTCTATGAAGTGCAGCTGTTTGTCGATGTGAATCTCTTCCAACGGCAAAATCAACGTTTCGTCAGATAAGCACTTTTTGAGGTTGGACACATGGAACGTATTATGAACTCCACTGAGTTCGGCGGGTAAACGGAGCTTATAAGCAACCGGACCGATCCTTTCCAGGATCTCAAATGGTCCAATGTAGCGTGGATTCAACTTTCCTCGCTTGCCGAAACGGGGGACTCCTTTCCATGGAGAGACTTTCAAAAGTACTTTATCCCCTACTTGAAATTCCAATGGTTTCCTTCGCACATCTGCGTAGCTCTTCTGTCTGTCGCGCGCTGTCTTAAGGCGATCCCTTATCTGAAAAATCTTGTCTGTTGTTTCCTGGATCAATTCTGGACCAGTCATTTGCTTGTCACCTACTTCAGCCCAGCATAGTGGGGATCTACACTTGCGCCCATACAAAGCTTCGAACGGCGCAGCCTTAATGCTTGTGTGATAGCTATTGTTGTAAGAAAATTCAACCAATGGAAGATGAGTATCCCAGCTACCTTCGAAATCGATTGCGCACGCGCGTAGCATATCTTCCAATGTCTGGATTGTTCGCTCGCTTTGCCCATCCGTTTGAGGATGATAAGCCGTACTCATGTCCAGACGAGTACCTAAAGCTCCTTGCAACGATCTCCAAAACCTTGAGGTGAACCGACTATCTCTATCAGAAATGATGGACACTGGGATTCCATGTTTTGAAACTACTTCTCGAATATACAATCGGGCTAACTTTTCCATCCTATCGGTTTCCTTGATCGGCAGGAAGTGCGCTGACTTAGTTAGCCGATCCACAATAACCCATATTGTGTCATAGCCCCCAGGTGTCCTTGGCAGTTTGGTGATGAAGTCCATAGAGATTTGTTCCCACTTCCACATGGGAATTTCTGGCTGCTGAAGCAACCCTGACGGTTTCTGGTATTCAGCCTTCACCTTCGAACACGTCAGGCACTTACTGACATACGCCGCGATGGCGCCTTAAAGATTGGGCCACCAATACAGCGTTTTAACATCTTGGTACATCTTGTCTGCGCCAGGATGTACGGAATACCGCGTCTTGTGAGCTTCGTTTAATACTTGCTCGCGCAATCCTCCCTTGAGAGGGACCCATATGCGGTTAGCGAAATATAGATTGCCGTTCTCTTTCAGTTCCAAACTTTTAACCATACCCCCAAGGCATTCGTTTTTAACAAACTCTGGTTTCAAGGCTTCTTGCTGAGCGTCTCGGATGCGGGTAGAGAGATCTGCGTGAATGGTCAACCTTAGAGCCTTGACTCGTAGCGTTTTTATTCGCTCCTTCCTACTTAGCGCGTCTGCTACCACATTCGCCTTTCCAGGGTGGTACTTAATTTCACAATCATAATCATTCAACAACTCCACCCATCTTCGTTGCCTCATGTTTAAATCCCTTTGATCAAATATATGTTGAAGGCTCTTGTGATCCGTAAAGATTACACACTTTGTACCATAGAGGTAATGGCGCCAAATCTTTAGCGCGAAGACAACCGCTCCAAGTTCTAAATCATGCGTTGTGTAGTTATTTTCATTGGTCTTGAGTTGGCGTGAGGCATACGCTATGACTTTGTCTCGTTGCATAAGGACACATCCGAGTCCCTGATGTGAAGCGTCGCAGTAAACGACGATGTCATCCGTCCCCTCGGGTAAAGACAAAATTGGCGCACTACATAATTTCTGTTTCAACATTTGAAACGCTGCTTCCTGATTTTCGCCCCAAACAAACTTCTTGTCTTTCTGAGTTAGCGCGGTCAGAGGTAGAGCTATTTTGGAGAAGTTCTCAATGAAGCGTCGATAGTAGCCAGCTAGTCCTAGGAATTGCCTCACCTCAGTTGGGGTTTTTGGCGCTTCCCAATTTTCGATGGCCTTGACTTTGGAAGGATCAACGTGAATTCCTTTCTCGTTTACAACGTGACCGAGAAAGTGAACTTCTCTAAGCCAAAACTCGCACTTGGAAAACTTCGCATACAACTTTTCTTTCCTCAACAATTCCAAAATCGATCTCAAGTGTTGCTCATGCTCGGCCTTGGTCCGAGAGTAAATCAGAATATCATCTATAAACACAATCACAAACTTGTCCAAATATGGTTTGCATACGCGGTTCATCAGATCCATGAATACAGCCGGCGCATTAGTTAGCCCGAAAGGCATCACTAAGAACTCATAATGGCCGTATCTAGTTCGGAAGGCTGTTTTCGGCACATCTTCCTCATGGACCCTAAGTTGGTGGTATCCTGACCGTAGATCTATCTTCGAATAATAACTGGATCCCTGCAACTGGTCAAATAAGTCGTCAATCCTCGGTAAGGGGTACCGATTCTTGACTGTCAGCTTGTTCAGCTCCCTGTAGTCAATACACATTCTGAACGAACCATCCTTCTTCTTAACAAACAGTACTGGAGCTCCCCAAGGTGAAAAGCTTGGGCGTATGAAACCCTTATCCAATAGTTCCTGTAACTGATTGGATAGCTCTTGCATCTCAGATGGAGCTAATCGATAAGGCGCTCGAGCTACTGGCGCAGCTCCTGGGACCAAATCAATACGAAACTCGAATTGTCGCGGCGGCGGTAATCCGGGCAAATCTTCAGGAAAAACTTCTGGAAATTCGCGCACTACTGGTAAGTCTTCAATTCTTCGCTCGTCTCCTTTCTTCTCTACGACATGCGCCAGGAAGGCGTAGCACCCTTTCCTTAGGCACTTTCGCGCCTTTAGGCACGAAATCAGTTTCGTCGCAACTCCCCTTCTTTCCCCTTGAATTACCAAGGTTTCTCCGTTCAACAGTGGAATCCGAACCTGCTTCTCATGGCAAATAACTTCCGCGCGGTTCTCGACTAACCAATCCATACCTACCACAATGTCAAAACTTCCCAAGTCTATTGGCAACAAGTTAATATTGAACCCGTGACCTCCCATGACTATTACACATTGTTCAGTTCTTTCGTTCGCGCATAACTGCCTACCATTGGCTAGTTCTATAGTATAAGGCGTGTCTAGCCTACTGGTTGCTAAGCCTAGGGAGTTTTTAAACTCAGCAGATATAAAGCTCAGGTCAGCGCCAGTATCAAATAAGACAGATGCAAAATGGCCGTTAAGCAAAAACGTACCGGTTACCACATTCGGCTCTTCTTTAGCTTCACCCGCGCTGATCACAAAAGCTCTCCCGCGAGCTTGGTTTCCCCTTTGCGGGCAATCCCGACTGAAATGCCCTGGCTTTCCGCATGCGTAGCAGTTGTCATTGGCTCCAGCTTCTTTAGCACGGCAATTCACCGTCTTGTGTCCTGGCCTGTTACATTTGGCGCACGTGACGCTCGCGCATTCACCCTCGTGGTGAAACTTGCATTTGTTGCACCATGGGTAAGGGCCACTGTATCCTTTCCTTGATGGCTCCGCGGCTTGGATCGCGTAAACCCTTGCGCTTTCCTGCTTCTTGAACGGTGGCTGCTTGGAGTCGGACCCTCGGTGGTGAGAGTTCCACTTCCTCTTGGGATCAGAGGTTCGCTGCTCGATTCCGCGCGTAGTTAACATACCCGCACGGACCGTATCCCTTGTAAGGGTGATGGCCCGCGCTACCGCCTCATCAAAGGTTGGAGGCGCTGCGGCGTTGAGCGGAACCCTAACAACAGGAGGTAACCCAAAAATATACCTCTCGATCTTCTTTTCCTCCGTGTTTGCCATGTCTGGCACCAACTGGCAAAGCTCATTGAACCGGTTGTTGTAGGCGTCGATATCCGTTCATACCATGGTGTGGTTCCAGAATTCCTGCTGCAGACTCTGGATTTCTGCGCGAGAGCAGAACTTTCTCATCATCATTTCCTTCAGTTCCTCCCAGGTCTTGTGGAGAGCAACTTCTCGCCCCAAAGTTTTCGTTTGAAGCTTCCACCAAGACGAAGCTGCCTCTTGGAACATGCAGGTCGCGTAAAGGACCTTCTGGTTCTCACTACATCCGCTAATGGAGAGAACTGTCTCCATCTTGTCAATCCAGTTGTAGAGCCCAATGGCCCCTTCGGTTCCCTTGAATGGCCAAGGCTTACAGGCCATGAATGTCTTATAGGAGCATCCTTTGTCCAAGGCTCCTGATTCGGGTTCTGGGGTCTCGTTCTGACGACCCTGACTTGATTCGGCCTTGCTGGCCTCATGTGTCGCAATTGCTTGCGCGATTATTTCCGCGAGTTCCTCGGGTGTCATGGTAATTCCCTTGGCTTTAGTTGGAGGCATTCTCGCTTTAAAAGAGAATGGAAATATATCAAACTTAGCGCATGTACTCTGAGCACATAATGTTATCGTTATTTACTAGACAGTGTGACCCGTGTTCCTAAGTGTGTGTATAGTTTCTTTTGAAAATATTTTCTTTGAAAAATATTTCATGCGATTCCCCAACGGTTATAGTCTAGGTTAAAACTTCTTTTCCTAGTTCGCTATAACCAGTGCTCTGATACCAATCTGTCACACCCGGCCCTGAGCGGCGGAAACAGCCGGGCGTGCACGAGTGGGGATTGATAATTAAGCACGGGCCATTGCAAAACATTCAAAGATTTTCATTGCGCATGAAATGTTTAATACAAATACATTACATTGTTTAAAGATTACATAAAAACATCCAAGTATAAAAACTGTTGAAGATTTCCACGCCATATCCCCTTTGCGCGGCGGGTACAACCACGCGCATCGAAGGGATAGAACTAAAATCTTCCAAAAAGCTAGTTTTAGATGTTCAGCGTGAGGTGCTCTAAGTGTGACTCCATGCGCTACCTAGTTATCTCCTGAAAGACACGTAAAAATATTTGAATCAGTATAAACTGAGTGAGTTCACAAGTTTTAGTAACTTGATAAATCGTATTGCATCATAATCTCGATACAAATCATTCTGAAACATAATTCTGATAGCATTATTAAACACATGCTTGGTAAAACATAGATCTATCAACATATTCTGATAAACTCGTTGCGCGGTTTACGCGCGAACATTTCTGGGAACTGTGCTCGTCTGTGTAAGTGGCGCTGCCACTACGAGCTAAAATAATGTAATACCGTCCCGCGGGTTACGCACGGACACTTCTGGAAAACTGTGCTCGTCTGAGTAAGTGGCGCTGCCACTACGAGCGAATAATACTGTAATACCGTCCCGTGGGTTACGCGCGGACGTTGTGCCGGAAAACAAGGCGCTCGTCTGCGTAAGAGGAGCGACCTCTACGAGCGGGCTCAAACCCATAGTACTGCCCCATGACCATACTAGGCACTCGTCTGTGTAAGAGGTGCGACCCCTACGAGTGGGCGGATCAAACCAGCAGTCCCTACCCTTAGAGTTCCAATGGTAAAGTGATCACTTACTCGAATCTGGTGCACTAACATCGAAATACCATAGATAACTGTTCGCATTGCTCATCATGAAACATAACTTAAACAAGTAATCGTTTGCATAGCTTGTAAGTATACCATGATAAAACATTATTTAAGTACGTGTCCCTCGCCCCGAAAGTAGTTTAAAAACAGTGAAAACAGTGAAAATAGGGGCTGTGAGACTCACCTGTGGTTCTTGTTAAGGGATTTAGTCGAGATTCGGGTTTTCTTGGTGTTGGTCTTTGAATTTGAAGGTCTAGTAACTGGAACGGAATCGAAAATAATGGATGCTTGGGAGATGATTAGTGCAAGTTTGCAGTTCTTTGAAGTGTGTTTTGAGTGATGATTTAGGTTACATATTTATAGGCAAACTCAAGGGAACACAGTCCCTTGCTTTAGGGGATTGAAATCTTTTCATATCTAAATGTAATGATGATAAAGTATGGAAGTTATTATTATTTACTTAAGAGTGGAGTGGTGGATAAAAGATTTTGATTTGATTTGGACAGAACATGCAGGTCTGGGGTTGGTGAGAATAGGGTGGCTGACAGTTGACTTTTCATGTTACAGTGTGCTTTTTCAGGTACTTTTGTCAGTGTACAGTAAAAAGTGGAAAATCTCTGAAACACGCTACTGTTTCCTTTCGGGCGGGAGTAATCTCCTTATAACTGGAGAATAGACTTAAGTGTTCTGCGCGTATAACTTTGTGCGCATAGCTTTCTGCGTGTAGGACATTTCTTTGCTGCGGGTAGATACGTAACCTTCTCGCAGTTAGGGACATTTGAGTTTCATTTGTAGATTCTCCAGGTGGTCTTGGTATTTCAACATAGTGATCAGTCATGTTGAAGTCAATTCCATCTTGGAGCTTCAGACAAACTAGCTCTCAACGTTCCCGCCATGCGGGTAGGTTAGTTCCCCTCCCGCACGCGCATAATTGGTTTTGGGATGCACCCGCCTTAGCCTCATGCGTGACGGTCAACCCATTTAGACAACATAAAGTTTCATGAAATCATAAGGCCAAAACGTTCACGCATGGCGCATATAACATATGCTCACGCTGGTTCTTAACATGGTGCGCTTGCGCAGGTTGCACATAACAACTGCACGCGCTGACTAACATGGCGCGCTCGTGCAGGGCGCACATAACAAATGCACGCGCTTAATATTTACAATCACCTAATTATTAGGTTGATTACTTGGCTTATGGGTTTGGGAATTTACCGGTTGTCACATGAAAGTTGTTGTTGTTGTGATATTGTCTTTGCTAAGAACCTTGACTCTAGTTCTGATTCTGAAACTGATTTCTTTGCCAATTGTTATGATTTGGAACTGCTTGGTCTGATATTTAAATTGTCTTGGTAGATTGCATTTTCTTGCAAAATTCCCTGGTTGTTGACAATTGTAGCAAATAGCATTTGACTTGTCAAATCCAATTCTTTCATTGGGACCAGTGAATGAAGATCTTCCTGTCCTGTTGTACAGTCTTTTGCTTCTCAGGGCTAACATTGTTGCTTGCCATTTCATATCCGTATCCTCCAAATCATCATCATCAATATGCTCAAGATCTTCTTGGACAACACTAGTATGGATCAATTTCTTGGCTACAAAGGCATTGTGAGATTCTGTGAACACTGAAAATATTTCTTGATACTCATTTCCTTGATTTACAGTTTGGAACATAGGGAGCATGACCACTAGCAATTGAAGAAGCATAACCATAATCAATCATCTGCACATTAAATCTTTGCTAACTGGAGTGACATGATAAACTCTTGGTGTTTCAGAATTGAAATCATTTGGTTCTTCAATAATGGGAATTTGTTGTTGATTCTTAGTTCACAGATTACCCATAGGAGCAATAAAAGCATTGGCCACTTGAAAGCTTGGTCTTTCCTCCTTAATCATATTGTTTTCGATTTTTTCATGCTCTGCAGCTTGAAGAAAGCAAATGACATCATCAAGCTTGAAATTTGGAAAGTTGGCCTTCTCTTTTATGAATTGTTGGCAGTGTACCATTCTCTGGATAAGGATGACAACAACTTTTTGTTTAAATCAAAGTCAATGATTGGTAAATCAGTTGTCCTTGTCTCATTAACTATTGTTACAAACCTCTGCGGCACAGATTTCAGCCTTTCATCCTCTCTAAACTTGAATCTGTCTAACTGTTGCTTTAACCTGACTTTCTTGATATCCTTCAGCTCAGTATTTCCCTCAACCATCTCAACAAAAACATCATGCATACCCTTAGCAGTTGTATGATGGGTAACACTTCACAAAGTTTCCCATGATAAACCCAGTTTCAACATATACAGTGCTTTGTCATCTCTTTTCTTCATTTGCCTCTCAACAGCTTGATTGGTGTTTGTTGCATCAGAAGGAACATATGGACCTTCTTTAATTGAACACCACGGCTCTGTATCATTGTAACTTAGTGTAGATTCAAACAGTACTTTTCACTTGATGTAATTTTCCTATCCTAACAACCTTGGAATTTTGTTAGTAGACACATCTTGGTCACCCATTTGTTCTTTTTGAAAGAAAAAAATGTTTATCAAGAAAAATTAGAAAATATTTTTGGTATTTTAATTTTAGAAACTTTAAACACTGAAATCAAAATAAATTTACTAAAAAGATGAAAAGGTTTGAATAACTTTGAAATATTTTCAGATCTCAAGAAAAAATTCAAATCTGTTGGAAACAAACGATTCTGACAAAGATCTAGACACGAACCTAATAAAAAATATGTAGATCTAAGATTAGAATACTTTTAAGCCTTAAACAATAGTAGATCTAATAGGAAGAAAAATAGAGCAGCTGGCGTCACTCTTCAATGGAACAGTAGTTTGCTTACATCATCGTCTTCAACCTTAAATCAGCTCAATTCAACCAAATTTTTTACAATCAAACTTTTAAGCATCACAGCGGTCTAACTGATTGTCTATGCATATGATGCTTAAATGTGATGTTTTGTGTGTTTCATGATCATTGAAATGCGTGACTGTGTTTTTATTTGAATTGATTACTATGCATGTTTAATTAAGTGATTGCAAGTGAATGCTTTAAAATTATTATGCATTTTGTCCTTTTATTAAGTGTTTATGCATGTGTTTAGACTTGAATAAATTTCATTTTTGTCTGCTTGATTTTGTGCAATTTTTAACTGTTAATCATGAGATTATTTTTGTAAATGACCCAATTGACAAGAACTATTAAGAAATATTATGTGAAAACCTTTTATAATAGCCGGCGGAATCAACTAGAATCAGGATGTTTCTTAATATAGTAAGAACACTAAAAATGATAATCACACGATTAACTCAAAAGATTTTCATTAAATATTCAAACAAATACAACTGAAAATGCTTTAGGGTTTCAGGTGGAATGTCAGGTGTGGTTGCCTCTCCGTACAGAATATTCAGTATGTCTAGAAAAGTGTGTAATCAGCCGTCACATAAATGTAACCTAATATTCTCTTATATACACTCCTGGCATTCCTTCTAGAAACTCTAATCATTGTAAAGCATATTCAAACGTGTTCAAAATAACTACAAGTGTCAAATAGGTCTTCGAGTAAACTTTTATCTCTGTCGAGCAGACCTGGTAACCCTAGAGTGTGGTTGAACATTCCTTTGAGTAAACACTTACATGGAATATTTCCTAAGAAAATATTCTTCAAGCATGCTTTAATCTTCATGATATAACCCAACTTTGCTCGAAAATATCCCACGAGCAAACTAGTTCTTCATGATCTCTTCAGTCTTTGTCATAAGATTTATTCCAACAAACATAGTATACTCGGGTACAAACGCTTGCTCGAGATTGAACTTTGTTCGTAGAAGTCTTTATAAATAACCCTTTCTCACAAGTAAGCTTGATATCTTCTTATTGTATCTTTGCATTACCCACCAAATTACTTGTAAACTTGGCTTAAGCTAGGATAAGTCAAGAGTATGCTCTAACACAAACTTTACTCGACTGAAGAACAACTTTGCTTGAGGAAGTGTAGCTTTATTGAAGCTTACACTTAGAAGAATTTTTGAAGATAACCTTACTCAAATAAGATACCTTGATTGATTAAGTATAAACCTTGCTCGAAGTGCCTGGTTTGCTCGAATTTCATACTTAGCATATTTCGGAGGAGGTTGAAAAGACTCCAATCTTCCTTGATCTTCCATAGGCCCAACACAAGCCCTTACGAGAATGGCGATTTCTCGACTTATCATCAAGCTCGGAATCTTGGCGGCTCTGTAAAAGTTTCTTTAAGTTATTCCCCAAACCCTCACAAGAGTGGCAGTTCCCTGTCTTATCGTGAGACTCGGTGTTAGGGGGTTGATTTTAAGAATTCTTAATTTATCAACCAATTCCACACAAGAATAGCAATTTCTCGGCTTATCATCAAGTTCGGGGTCTTGGTGCCTATTTTAAGGTACGCCAAGGCTTCGCAAGACTAGAAATTTCTCGACTTATCGTCAAGCTTAGCACTTGGGGTATCTTTTAAGAGTATTTTAACATTCTTCAATAGGTGATAATTGCGACACAACCATTAGTAATTAAAAACCGATCACATGTTTTACTAGCATTATCAAAATTTAATTAAGATTCATTATAAACCAAGATGATACTATGGAAGTTTAGCCACTAATAGACATAATGAAACTTATCAAAGTAATAGATATAAACATGATCAAATTGAAATAATCTAACCAATTTTGATGACTAATCTTTGATGCTAATGACTTCTCCTAAAAGCTTAATCTCCTTAATCTTCATAGGTTGGATTGATGGAACTAATTCCCGTATTAATGGTGGTAAAAGTAAGTGGTTGGAGAGTATTGAATGCTCTTTCAAGTGTGTTCAAGTCCATTAAATTAAGGAGAGAAGCATTCAATTTATAGGCTGATCAAACCCTCGAGGCATGGCCGTGGTAAGCAAGGCAAGGTCGTGTCGCCAGTTTTGTCATGCTGCATTAAATGTCGTGTCAGATCATATATCTCAAGGGTAACACAGCCGTGCTAAGCAAGGCATGGCTATGTTGAGTTCCAGAACAGTCCAAAATCTTCCAATTTTGTCTTTTTTCTTGTTCTGAAGGCATGGCCGTGTTTTGATTTACAACCTTCTACTTTGTCTTTTCCTCTTGACTTTGATAACATGGGGTGTGTCTTGGTTAACATGGCCATGTCTTGACTTCCTGATTTTTGTCTTTACTTCGTATGCTCTAGTTATGGCCAAGTATTGATTCTCCATGGGGTGTGTCTTGATAATTTTCACTGTTTATCTCTGTTTTTCTTCGTATATTAGCTTGTTTTATTCGCTAGGGCTATATTTACCTATAATAAAAATTATAAACATTAGTGGTTATTTATTCGAATATAGATGCCGAAATTATGCTTGTTTGGAAATATTTTAGCATTGTAAAGATGTATAATTTCTTGTACATCAATAACCAATTTTATAAATTTAAAACTAGACTTGTGTGAATAAAACTTTTGAAAACTCAACAACTTTTCTACTACCATATCGCACGCATCATTGAGCAGTTGAACTTCAAGGCTCAACATTTTTATTGGTAGAAACCTGAGGCATTTCCATTTCAAGTCATGGCCTTTCAACAGACCGAGTCACAATAACCAGCTCATCTGTAGCTTGTGTAATGTTTGGCTTTCTAACCAATACACTTGGTATGGGATCTCTTCTTCTCTTTCTTGGAATCAGACCAACGTCAACTTCTTGATCACTCTCAAATGGTTGTTCTTCTATGAATAGCTTGAGGAGGCTTCAAAGTCGTTCGATGTAACATTTATTTAACCACAACCATCTTTTCAGGTGTAGATACAGGGCGTTGCACCTCTTCATGTTGTTGTTCCTCCACATGTTGTGGTGGCGGTGGAGGATTCTTTGTCTTATCATCAGAAAGAACCTCAAATGTAGGAACAGGTTCTTGATTAGCAAGCTCGGCATGTTCTTTAACAATAGGCATAACAACTACTGAATCAGCCTTTGTTTCAACAAACTTTCCAAACTTGACTAGAGGAGTAAGACCTTGATAAACTACTATGGAAAACTTCCTCTTCTGTTTTATGAGTCCAAAAGACGCAAGACCCATGCCTTTCGCATCCAAAGAATTTGCAGCTAAGGATAATAAAAATAAAATATCATCTATAAAAATCTAGGATACATCACGAACATTTCCGACTTCTTTCCTTTCAGATTCCCGACCATCTCATCGAACACACACTTTAAAGAATTATAATCCCAATCCATTTCTAGAGAAACAATGGAAGACGACTGGATCTGACTGATTTCATCTTAACCACCTTTGCTTCCAGCAACACACTAAACGAACGTGTGTGCTAAGTATCTCCAGTAAGAATGAAGCAACTTCTACTCAGTGGGTGGATATTAACATTCATAACTCATTCTTTGCAGTACTTCAAAAATCACGTCTCTGGAGTTCTCAGTAATTACAATACGTGTGACCTAAACAATAAATTCGATAGAATCAACTCCCCCTGCACCTTTTGGGTTATACTTTGACTTACTCCGGAATCCTGATACTAATTCTTTGCAGACAGCTAGATTTTCTCTGACCACATGAGATATTGTGCATGTTTTTAGACCAATGATCATTGACTTGAATACTTTATGAGCTGGAGATGGGTCAGACAGATATCTGCTATGTTGTGCGAGTCCACAAACTTCAATTGAACTTGATCAGTCAAAATTTTCACCAAACGAGCCAAGCTAGACTCATTTATTAGAATAATAATATAATATTATGTTTAAGATGTTTATGATCAACTTCCCATTCAATATGGTTAACTAAAAAGAGGTTCTGGTCAACAGAATATGGATTCTGATCAAACCATATCAGAATTGGTCTCCGTGATCGATTTCGGTTTGACCACATGATTTTGATCAAACATGTGGTTTTGGTCAAGATGCGTTTTCAATCAAAAAAATGTTTTCGGTCAAAACAAGTGATTTTGGTCAATTATGATTTTGGTTAACAATTATTTTCTGTCAACATAAAAATCTTTTCAAGCAATGCGCCAACAAGCCAATGCGCCATGGCCGAACCTGTAACTCTTTAATAATACACCAAAAATCTTTTCAAGCATACACATAGAACGCATAATCGGTCATGTATTTGCCCTAAACCGAGTATCCGTTCGAACCGATTTCAAATCTCAAGTCCTACACCAGCATAATATATCATAAGACAATTATCAATTTTACGTTTAAGGAAAGTAGATGATTGATTATTGAAATAGATAAGCTAATGAAATAAGTTTTAGAAATTTTGGCTTTTGAGATTTAAGTTTTTGAATGATGATTATCGATAACACATCCAAAGAGTTTTTTACTCTTGGGATTTCAGTTGAACTTGGGCCATATCCAAACGGGTCTCCGTCATCTTTGGCCAATGTTCAAACAAAAATCAATTTGGGCCAGATCCACATAAGGAAGTTGATCACCGCTGTTAAGGGTCTGCTAGTCTTGATGGACCATAGAAAAAATAATCCGATCAAAAAGTTTTTTAATAAATTAATTCCCGTAAAACGCTCGTTTCGACAAAGAACGTATAATGAAAACAAATGAAATAATAAATGAAATAGACCAGCCCATTTTCTATTTTGCTTCTATTACATATTCTATTAGACAGTTGGGATCAAATCGTTCTAAGACCGATCAAGGAACATTTTTTAGCACACACATACTAAGCCAGATCTTATCCATTGTTGGTATTGTTATCCACTTGAATCCATGTTTGAAATACTTACTTAGAGAGACAAGACCAGGCACAATTTAGGTTCGTATGAACTAGCGGAACCCACACTCAAAAGGCTAGAAACCACTTCGCGGCGTTTCATTATAGTTTTACCAGATCGAGTCACCCCATCTTGACTTAAACATTTTTCCACAAGATCAAAACAGTTATCGATACAATATAGGACCTACGAACTCTAGTTTGGTCCTTGAGTCCCCTCGGCAATAATGTTTCGTCTCTTTCAAGTGCACTTTGTTGTTTGGATATCAACATTGACCGACAGAAGTTTCCTTCATGGTAATTTAACTAGACACATATACAGCCATTGCATGTGCAATTTGTTATTTGCCTTTTGGCTTTTTTTGCATTGAAAATTTCTTTTAAGGTTTGTGCCTCGTAGATACTTTGACTCTTTCAAAACTTTTACCATGTCGAACAAATGTACAGACTACTTCAAGACTCTGGTCTGTGCAATCATGCAACAAAGTGCCGAGCAAGTACTGTCTTCCGCTAGCATAAACATTTAGGTCTGAGCCATCGCGAAACAAAGTATGGAGCTTCGCAGGTATAAATATGTATATATAAAGTTGGTTTTTAGATTTGTGATTAAATGACACGAGGCTTGAGTATGACTTGACCTTTCATTATGGTCCTTACGCAAGACTAAGTTAAGTTAACAAGACCCTAAGATGTGTCCCTCTTAGAACGTGTTAATTAATTTCAGACAAGTCAATGGTCAATTCGACTTTCATTCTTAAGGTCAGAATCTACCGACACATGTATTACAGAGTCTATGCATTTCAACTATAATACCTTACATGTGTTGATCTTACCGTTAACAAGGAGATTCATGTCATTTCCCAATTAAAAGCATCGAAACAAATGAAACAAGACACTACTATTATATATATTTTTATTTTTATTTTATGAAGCCAAATAAAACGCACACGCATTGTTTTTGTATTTTTGATCTTTTCTTTATAAAAACAAATAAAAATCAGACACACTGTTTTTGTATTTTTGATATTTTCTCCACCTAAATTTGTGCAAAAAGTAAAACCAAAAACAAACTTAATCATCGAAATGAAGCATTTGAATGAACCCTACAAGCACATTGAATTGAGCAATACCAAACGGTTTGGTAAACAAGTCCGCCACATTATTATCAGTGTGGACTCGTTCTAGATGAATGAACTTACATTCAAAACAATCTCGAATAAAATGATTTTGATGTCACTGTGCTAGGTTTTAGAATGTTGAACTCGATTTTTAACAATTGCAATAGTAGTATCATTATCACAAAATATGGGAGTGTCAAGAAATTTTAAATTGTATTCCAACAATTGATGTTGCATCCAAATAACTTGTGAACAGCAAGCAGATGCAACCTCATATTCAGCCTCAGCGGTGGACGTACACACGGTTTGTTGCTTTTTGCATTGCCACAAGATAAGCATGTCTCCCAAAACCTGGCTTCCAGCAGATATAGATTTCTTGTCAATATCACAACCTCCATATTGGCTGTCAGCATAAGCGTATAAATCAAAATCTGAGTTTTTAAGATACCAAAGACCTAACTTTGGCACCCCCTTTTAGATATCTAAAGATTCTTTTAACATCAATTAAGTGAGAAATTTTAGCATTAGCCTGATAATATGCACATTGACATACTACAAACCTGATGTCAGGGCAACTGGCACTCAGATACATCAGCGACCTGATCATTGTTCGATATAACGTCAGATCTATGGGTTTTCCTTCTGGATCTGAGTTGAGCATTGGTCTTTCAGCCATAGGGGGTCGTGGCAGTCTTGGAATCTTGCATTTCAAACTTGACCAACATATTTTCCCTGATTCAAGAGAATACCATCTGAAATCTAACGAGCTTAAAGACCCAAGAAAGTGGTCATTTCCCCAAGAGAACTCATTTCAAATATTTTCTTCATTGCCATCTCAAACTTCACACACAACTCGTGACTTGTGGATCCGAAAATGATGTCATCCACATAGATTTGAACCACTATAATATCTTTCTTGACTCTTTGAATGAATCGGATCTGATAGATAGTTCCTCGTGTATGCCCATGTTCTAGAAGATGATCCAATAAGGTAGCATACCAAGTGCATGGAGCTAGATGTAGACCATAAAGAGATTTATCCAACTTGTAGACATGAGTTGGATGTTTAGGAAATTTAAACCCAGGTGGCTGATCCACATAAATTTCTTCTTTGACCTCACTATACAAAAACGTTATCTTGACATCCATCTGATACACCATAAATCCCATGAATGATGCATATGCTAGGAAATGCTAAGAGAGTTATTATAGCTTCAAGAAGAGCCACTGGAGCATAAACTTAGGTATAATCAAGACCTTCAACCTGACGGAACCCACGAACCACTAGCCTTGGTTTGTTTCTTATAATAACCCCACTGTCATCATGTTTTTTTGCGAAAAACCCATCTTGTGTCAAGTGACTTCTTGCCTTTAGGTAGCTTAACTAGCTTCCAGACTTTCAGCTTATCAAACTGATTCAGTTCTTCATTCATAGTATCAACCCAACTTTGTTCGTATAAAGCTATGTCAATACTCTTTGGCTCTATTTGAGATATAAAACAGGAGTAAAGACATTGATTAATTTCACCACTTTGACTTCTGGTTTTAACCCCTGCTTCAATGGGACCAATAATACTCTCAACTGGGTGATTCCGTTAAACAGTTGTGGGAATAGAGTGAACCGGTACTGATGTTGAGACTGGAAGATTCGAGGATCTTCTATTAAGCCAAGAACCGAACTTCCCAATCCAGAAGATGAAGAATTGTTTAAATAAGATGTACTAGCAATATACTCTTCTAGAATTGGATCTAGAAATAAAGAATTTCCAAAATTTAGATGAATCAGACAGTTTTCAATCATTGAGTCAGTGTCAGATGTCGTTGCTTTGCTTCATGCTCTTCAAGAGTATTCGTCGAAGGGTCTATTTCAAAAGGTGGCTTCTGAACTTGTGTTGTAGATGAGGGGGGCGTCATCATACAAACCTGGGATATCAGTACCCACAACCATAGGTTTACATGTATCAATTGCAATATATTTTTCTTCATTAACATAGCATAATGTGCCCAAAGAATCTGCACCAACTTCTGGAAACACATTGAAAGGCCTATAGAATTCACTGTAATCAAACAGCCAACCTAGACCAACTCTAGCACCGGTCTCATTTTCTTCGAGCCAACGTACGTCATATGATTCTATGATTTGCTTTGTAGCCTTGTTATAAACCCGATACGCAGTATGACCAGCATATCTAATTAAATAGCAATCATCAGCCATGGAATCAAATTTAGGTGTAGATTCCAGATGTAACAAAGTACACGGACAACCTAAAGGGCGAAAATGAGCCACGGTAGGCTTGTGTCCATAAAGTATCTCATAGGGTGTCTTCATGTGTTGTTTGTTGATAAGAACCCCATTCTAGACGTAACACGTCGTATTGATTGCCTCGGCCTACAAAAATTGAGGTAACTTTGAATCACACAACATTGTACGTGCAGCCTTAATCAATGTTTGTTTCTTCGTTCAGCTACACCGTTTTTTTATGGAGTCCTAGCGGCATTGTATTGTCGTTGTACCCTTTTTCTGCACCACTAATGATTCAAAACAGTGTTCTTGAACTCTGTTCCATTGTCACATCGGATACCTTTCTCCTTTAGGTTTTGTGATGCATGTTATTTCATCCTTACATCACATCCCCGCACTTACCGTTTGCTTGCCCTCAAGCAAACTATCATGAAACACATACACCTCGATCGATGGTTCATCAATTATCAGTATTAATACTAGTGAGGTATAAGGTCATACCAATTCCTAAGAACTGGCACTGTCAAGGTTGATAACCCACCAAATAATTTAATGATACATTTTAAAACTATGGAACCGCCCAAAGGAGTATACTTTGTTTCCGGTTAAGGAAGTATGAACACAATGTAATAAGCTTGGAAGCAAGTCATATCTCCATCCATTAGCCAATGGTTGCATAAAGAATAGAACTAAGGGTTTTGTTGTGGCTTAGTTTAGGGTGCGGAAGCGGATTTATTTAGTGACTTATGGTGGATGAAACCCAATTTATTCAAATGACTAAACAAATAAACAAACTAACTGACTTTTTTTAAAAACCAATACTAACTCTTTTTGAGCTTTTCTTTTACTTTTTTTTCACTTTTTTTTCATTTTTTTTTTCTTTTTCATCATTTTTTTTCTTTTTTCACAAATGCTAACATCAATAAATACAAACAAGTGACTCGAGACATACGTGCATTGTATACTATGCTTGATAAACAACTTATATACAACTCTAACATACCGGGTTTCATCCACAGGGTTAAAAATAATAAAAGGCCAAGGCAAACACTGCTTGTAATATGGGTTTAAAAAAACGAAAGGGAAAAGGCACAATCTTCATGTAAAGGTCATTATATGTGGGTTTCTACAGTCCTATTTATTCATACAGGTGGTGGTATTAAGATCTCGAAATACATGAGACAACCAAGTTCTAAATATCATACACATACTGGTTACTCTCTATAATGGCACACGTATGACATGTGTATATGCTACATATTATACGTCTATTATATATAAAGCAAATCTCACACACGTACCGAAGGAATTAGGCTGCCGATATAAAGCATGTATACCCGTCCCAATGACTCGTTATCCCCATCTAAACGGGCCATTTTAAATTTCTTTTTGAAAAACATTTGCATGGGAAGACTTTCGAGAAGCTTAAAAACCGACCATGACCAAAGACCTCTACTTGGCATTAATGCTAACAATAACAAGTTACAATTTCGGCTTTTGCGCACAATCAAGCTACTCTAAGGCCAAAAAATTTAATTTTCCCCCATCCCCACACTTGAGGCTGACATTGTCCTCAATGTTTAAAAATATAACTTTTAAAAGAACATTAACGAGGACGGGGTTAAAATTTAATTCTTATTAATTTTAAAACCGGGCTTAATGTGATGGGAATATCAAATTATACAATTACACTTTTAACAACGCAACTAATAAAACAAAGAAAATTATGAAAACGAAATCACTTGATATAGGTAACTCGTGTGCACTCGTGTTTGTTATCGTTTCAAGTCGGATCTGTTCGTTTACCATTCGAGCTTCATTTATTTATCTACTTATTTCTCGGTTCATCAATCGAGGTGAGTACTTTCATACCTCTTTTTCCATCTTTCGTTTTGGGGTGAAATTTCATACTTATCAACTAAATGTTTTATTTACTTGAATCTTAAACCCAAAAACGTGATTGTATACCTTACTTGAATAATTGCTCGATTTAGTGTTCTATGCTTATGTGTTTATCGCTTTTGGATGGTGGAACTATAAATCCTAGACCATTTGGCAACCCCTCATGGAAAGGTGTCGTTAACGTAATGCAATTAACGATAACTATTAAATCCTAGACTACTTGGAAACCCCTTGTAGCTAGGTGGTGCTAATGTGTTTAGCAATTGTCAATAAAATCCTAGACTATTTGGCATCCCCTTATAGCTAGGTGTCGCTAACATAAAACTATTAGTGATATCTATTTTATCCAAGTTGTTGCTTTTATTTATTGTTCCGTATACAAGTTTTGTGGCATTTTATTACTATATACTTATATGCTCAAACTTATGAAATGCTCACCAACATTTGTGTTGACAAACTTTATTTTATGAAATGTTACAGGTTTGACTTTCGTTAACTCGAGGACTTGACGAAAAACGTTAGCAAGACTATTAGGGTATTAGTAAAACGAAAAATATAATTGCTACTTGTATTCAACTTGTTTGTGTGGACGAGATGTGTTGTTTATTGATTTGTTGAAATAAAATGAGTTGAATAAATATTGTCACTTTAAATAGTGTCTTGTGTATTTGTCCAATCACGTTGCACCCCGGCATGTTCCGCCGCCTTTGGTCGGGGTGTGACATTGATGACCACAAATCAATAAACTGATAAAATCACAAAACATTCAATTACGAAAAACTGTTGAATGCATAAACAAACATATAAGGTTAATCAACTGAATGATTGATCAACTCTACTTCCAATGTAATGATTCAAATACTAAAAAGTCTTGCTTACAAACACAACCCAACTCCCGGAGATGGTCACGAAAGGTTTAGCCTTACATCTTGATCTTGAATAGCTTCATTTATTGTTTCAAGGATGATAACATGGATGATTATGATGATTGGAAGGTGTTATGATGGTGGAGAATGGCCTCAAAATCGCCCAAGGATGTCAGGGTATGAAGCCTAATCAAATTAGGTTTTAATTGGGCTTAAATATGGAAGAAAAACAAGAAAAAACGATTTTCCATTAGACCCGGCCATAGCTTACGACCTGGCCACCGTAGCTTACGGCCTGGGCATAAGCTACAGCCTCTGGTCACTGCCTTACGGTGGCTACAGCACCAAAACACCGTTTTCTTCATAAAATCTTCATTTCAACTCTGTTTTCCTCCCCGTTTACGGCCACGTCTTCTTATTTCAATTCTCTATCATACCATATATCATTACTTTCTTTTTCACTCCATCATGAATGCTCTAAATTCACTCCTTTAAGCTCTTTTAAGCTCTGATCACTTGTGAACATAAAACAATCAAAGTACTTGCGTTCGATGCATATAAACAAGTAAAACACACAATATAAAACACTTAAAGCACGTTATTTCATCCTTACATCAGTGCCATTGTCACATTGGATACCTTTCACCTTTAGATTAGCTTGATTCTCCATCAACACAATAAACCTCTTAATCAACTCTGTAGTCTCACTGTTATTAGACAAAAAGAAAACCCAAGTATAACGTGAGTAGTCATCAGTAATAACCACACAATGGGAGTTACGAGAAATGCTAAGTACATTCACAGGACCAAATAAGTCCATGTGAAGTGATGTGCGAAAATATATATATAAATAAATAAAACACAAGTCGCAACTAAGCTTTAAAAACCAAACAATCTATCCTAGTTCACACAAACGGCAAGTGTACCGGTCGCGTATAGCACAGATGAAGAAAGTCCGGATATCGAACTCGAAGACACGTGAAAACGTTTATAATTAGGAAACTCTAACCAAGACTCACCAAAATATTTAATTAATTTATTTTAGAATTTATTTAACTACTTAACTTAACTGAATGAAAACTTTTGACAAAACTTTGAAAACTTTGGTTTAAATTCAATGAATAAAGACGTCTACCTAGGAATGAATCATGTTGATAGAAATAATAAGACAACGGATTGAAAATATTCACGACACCGGTTATAAAAGACGACACAACTAAAACTGGTTTAAGAAAGTCAAATTACCTCTCAGTCTCTCTAACAAACTCTAACTTATTTTAGTTGATTTTAAAGAATAAACCGGAAAAACAATTATTAACGTGTTCAAATGTCGACTCTCCTCTCGGTCTCATCGACACACTATCCTAATGGAGACAAATACTATGTCACCAAGGATAGAGGAACAATTTAACTTAACCCAAATTAAACCAACTAATTGCACATAAACACTCAAACTCGACAAGACAAAAACCCGCTCTCGCGCGGTCTTAATTCTAACAAGTAAAAGCAACGAGACAATATTACTTATTATCACCTCTCGGTCTCAAAGAAGGTGTATTTTAACTGATTTTAGATGATTTATATTACCCACTTATCCCTACGGTTGTACACCACTCAAATAAACCCTAAACACCAAGTCAAGAGTCTAACAAGCAATCAATTAATCAAAACTAATTCAATTAACTAATGCAAGAGGATTATAAGTAATAACACATAAAACGCAGCCATCACACACAATCTAATTTATGGTTTAGTTAAACTTTACATCAATAATTCAAGTCTTGAACATTAACAATCCATTATACAAGTCTAAACTACTCAACAATCATCTATCCTAGGTAGAACAAGTAAGTTTAGCTACTCATAGATTTTGGACAGCCATGTATACTTAAGAAAAACATCACAAACATCAACTTAAACATTATCAAATTCATTCAAGATTCAAACACAATCAATCACAAGTCAAACTATCAATTACTTGCAAAACAATCCAAAATAAAAGACCAATTCAACAAAGTTAGGGTTCTTGAACAATAACCAAAGATTAAAATCAATTACTTAGGGTTTATGGCTGAGATTTATGATGTATAAGAGTCCTAGCAGCTGCACAAGATGCCCCTTCATGTTCTCCTTCCTTTTCAGCCGTCACAAACACCTCAGCCGCCGCCTTTCTTTCTTTTTTCTTTCTTCTTTTCCTGCTGCTGTTGCGATCGGAGGTGGCTGCCCAATTTAGGGTTTTGTTATTTTCGGGTTTCTTGCTTAGATAATGGCTGAAAGCTCTTTTAATTATCTTCATATAATATTACTTAAGGCTTCTAACTTGTGGGCTTGGGTTGGGCCTTAAGTTATATCTTCAAAACTTGATCAACAAGTCCTCTAGAATCTTCCAATTTGACTCTTTTTTCACCATCTTTCATAAACTATCAAATAACATTTAAACTTTGTAAATTATTGCACTTAGCCCCCAATACTTTCATAAAATAAACAAATAATCATAAAAACCATAATAAAATCATAAGGAAAGTAAGTGTGTTTCACTACACATCATGAAGCAGTTAAAACAATGAGTCTATTGAGTTAATTACCTTAGGCTTGTGAGGTTTGCGATGATGTTTTCCTTGTGCATAAGCCACACAATTTTCAACAGTTAGAAAATCTTTGATTGGAAGACCACGAACAATGTTATTTTTAGCAAGACGATTTAAATTCTTAACATCTACATGGCCAAGACGACAATGCCAGAGCATGGCCTTATGTTCGGAAACTTTTGAAAACAGACATGTAATATTTTCAGGAACATTTTGATTAAGATCAATCACATATGCATTATCTTTTCTTTGTGACTTGATCAAAATCTATAGGTTTTAAGATTAGAAACTCTTTGTTTGTAAAGTGAGTTGAAAACCCCTTGTCTCAAATATGAAAGACGCTAAATAAACTATGTTTCAACTCGGGAACATAGTTCACATTTTTAAAGTGTAAAACACCATTGCTTACAGTGCCCTTCTGAGTGATCTTTCATTTCTCTCCTCCCGCAAAGGAAACATACCCTCCATTAAAGTTTTGAATGTTTTGCAGTTGAGAGATGTCTCCTATCATGTGCCTGGAAAAGCCACTATCAACATACCAAAGTCTAATGATATTCCTCCATAGTTGTTCCTGCACAAAGTGCAGGATTAGTTAGTTTTTGGTACTCAGTCCATAGTTTTGATGGATAAACCTGATTTATCTACACAAGACACTTGTTGCCATGTCATATATTCTCAATTGTCAAACGGGGAGCATAACACTTTATTTAGACTACTTGATGACTGAAAGATTGTGGATTTAGGCAACCATTTATAACTACGTTTAAGAATCTTATGACTAATACATATGAATGAATTGCTTAAACCAGATTTTTGTTTTGAAGTTGAAAATTTCTGCTTATCAGGTTTATTCGTTAACTTTTGTTTTTCATTTTTTTAATGCCTGATTCGTAGTCTTATTCAAATTCTAGTCACCATTGGAAGAGTGTGTCTTAGAAAGTTTTCTTTTATTTTGAAAGTTTGGCACATTCCTAGACATACACCTCCTACCTTGTCCATAATAGGGAACATATGGACCGTAAGGACAATTTCTGGTGATGTGACCTGGAGTACTACAATTGAAACAATTTTTTTTTAATATAAAAGCCATTGTGGTCCACTCTTGGTCCTGATGGCTTGCATGAGCTAGCTTGTCTTGCTTTAATCTGATCAATTTTTGCACCACAAGCACAAGTACAAGATTAAATTTCTTTAACAAGATTAGGTGTCACGTTTTTACCAGTTTTAGCGGATTATCAATTTTAATATAAGACACATTATTATTAATAACATAAAGTAAATGTTCGACCACACAATTTTTTTTGCTCTTAAAAACAGAGCCCACGCAACCATTAAAAACATTCGAAATACCAGAAAAAGAAACAGTTTTAAGTTTATTATTATTTAAAGCATGAAAATCATCTTTATCCTCAGTCCAGTCCTCAATTATTACTTCATCTACACATGAAGTAGAACCATTTGTATTGTTCAGGGCGGGCTTGATTGAGCCCGTTTCAGCGATGTCCTTTTCAACCCTTTTTCCATACGTTAGTTTAGATTCCATATCTTCATCCTTTTTAGTTAGAGGAAGGAACATAAAGTTATGATTGTATGGAGGGGGAACTCTATCAAACCTAATCCCTTCACCCTTTTCATATTTCCTTTTAATTGGGTTTCAGCCATGTTTTCAACAACTTTAATGGAAACATCAAATCTTTTAAAATTAAAATCTGCATTTAAAAATTTGATCTTTAATGTGTCCAATCCAGTCGTAAGTTTAGCAATTTTGGCTTTCGCGTCTAGATAGACACGGCATTTTTCACTAAGATCATTATTAAGTTTAGCTACATCTTTTAACTAAGCATCTATCTTTTCTTTATAGAGTTTTTCATTCTTTTTAGTTGTGTTGCTTTCACGTTTAATATCCTCTAATTCCCTAACCAAATTGCTATTGTGCATACTGTAAAGTCCTACTTTATCAACACAAGCTGGAGTACAAAGTTTGGAACTAACCTCTATATAACTGGGAGTAGAAGATACCATAAAAGCAAACTGAAAATCCTTCACCAAGTCTTCAGTGTTCTTCCCCCCTTCTACATCATTCACTTGAGCCAAATTTGCAGTCTCATTACCCAGACTCAGCGCCTCCGTCTAATATTCCTTGCCAAATGGCTTAGCCACCATTGCCCTCTCATGTGTATTTCCAGTTACGCCCTGCATTCCCGACCGGTACCATTGCCAATTGTAACATCTTAGCTATATCTTTCAATAATGTGGCCACTTTTCTGGATTAGCTTCCTTGGTTGGTTTTGTACACTCACGAGGAAAGTGGCCCAACTCATGACAATTGTAACATCTTAGTTTACTCTTATTGAAACCCACGTTCATATCAGTAGGAAAGGTCCGGTTATTTTTCCCAGTTTTCTTGGTGAAGCTTTTGGCTCTGAAAACAGCCATAGCAATCTGTCAGGAAATGTCCATCTTCTCTACATCCTCGGGATGAATTTGATCAAGTTCAGCAATAATGACAAAAGGGATCAGATCACCAGCCAGGAAGGCATCGTAACAATTCATAAAGTCGGCCATCAAGGCAATGTTTTCTTCAATTTCTTTGGATATGGAAGGAATATGAGAAGGAGGAGGCTTAGCAGTGGAACTGGCTGATGGAGTAGATGGATGAGCACTAGATGAAGCTTGTTTTGATCTCTAACTTGAATGATAGATAGATGATGGAGGTACTTGATTTAATGAGGAACCAAACATAGCACAACCATCTTGAGAAGCAAAAGCATTATTGGTGGAAGAACTGTACCCTGCTGTGTTATTGGAACTGGCATGACTTATGGCACGCTGCTTATCATCAATGTTACATGAATTAATTACAGCCATCACTTCAAAGATAGTCATCCTAGGTAGATCCTTGGTCATTTTAATGACAGTCACATTCATATCTCAGCTCTGAGGAATGGAATTCAATAGCTTCTTAATAACCTCAATGAGGGTCAGCTCGATCTTAGAAGCACGCATTTGAGTAACGAGCGTGACAAATCTTTGAATTTGAGCTTGCAACACTCACCCAAAATATGACTAAACATATTAAACTTTTGACGAAGCAGATCTTGTCTACTTTGCCTCATGTCCTCATTACCTCACACACATCAATTAAAGCCTCCCACAGTGCTTTCGCATAATTAATTTCTCTAAATCCCTAAGCTATGTCAGGTGATCGCAAATTTAATTTCTCTAAAGCCCTAAGTTATGCCAGGTGATAAAGCCAAGGTGAGTGTTGAAAGAGCTCTCTCATCCTCTTCAACTTCGTCAAATGAGCATCGGTGTACATCTCAATGGGTTTTGGAGCAATAGTCTTTTCTTCATCATATTGCTCATAGGTAATGATCGTGGGTCCCTTAAGAATGCTTCTTCAAGCTTTAGTATTTTTCATCTTTAAATACTTTTTAAATCTGAATTTCCACTCATCAAATCCATCAGTAGTCAACAGATGGGGAATACGAGTGGTAGTTCCCATAACAGAGTCTAGGTCCTGATATAGGCTGGTAATGGATGAATTTGTAGTTTTAGTCTCTAGCGTAAAATTCCAAAGTTAAACTCTAGCAAACAGTAGTCAAACAGATAATCCCAAGTCAACACAAGTTAACACCGAGAACACTAGTATAGACCGAAAACCAATGGTCATACCGAGAACCGGAAAATAGTTGTTGTCGAAATCCCTTGTGGTTGAGAACCAATACCTAAAACTGAGACACCGAGAAATGAGTAACCGAGAACCCAAACCCAATATCGATGACTAACACACCGACAACCCAAAATTGCTGAGAACCCAAATCTACCGAAAATTAATTTGCTTGGAGATAGCTCAAAAATCCTTAAGTTTACGGGATTTGAGTTATTTTGAAACTTGAGTCCGATCTCTATTCCTATGCTTTCCAAACTTACCTCGATGAACATGATGAAGATGTTTTTCATAATTTTCGAAGAACGGCAGCAGTAGCAACACGTTATCCCGTCTTAAAAATGATTCCTTGAATCCTTGATATTGAACCCGAGCCATGAATAGGTCTAACGGATCTGGCACCAATTGTAAGTCCCAAATCCGGATCTTATACTGTATGATATCAATTAACATAATGAATAGGTGGAATATAGACACTATGGTGATTCAAGAACAATATGAATGAACGAATAATGAGAACAATGTAAACTTTTGTGCACACGTTTATTATCACCAAACGTCGGGCACATAATTTTTCTCACACTTGAGAGTCCGTTACAATTGATAAGCAACGAGACGTCCAACCCTAATAATGATAAACAAAACAATATATAGGGTGTACACAAGCCAAAGTTGGCCAAGCCCATATAAATCCCAAACCCAAAAGCCCACTGAAATCCCTATAGGGATTTAACAAAACCGCATACACATAACTATAAGCATAAACCATCTAAAACATATCCCAACACCACATATACCACTATCTCGCAAGATGTGATCTTGAAGCATCCACGATTGGGCTCTTGATGCCACAAAGGCATATGATGACATCTCTACTGCCAAATACAACCCCAAACCCCCATTCTTAATGAGTAAGAAAGCAAGGGTATGTTTTATTGGAAGCTTTTAGGAGCTTTTAAGAGCTTCTAACTTCAAGCTTTAAAAAAACTCATACTCAAAAAAAAAACTTTGTTTGGTTGCAGGAGCTTTGAAGTTCTTAGGTTAGGAGAAAAAATTTGAAGCTTATAGCTTCTACTAGTAGCGTTTAGAAAAAGTTTCAAGCTTTTAGTATTTAAAATTACTTAAATAACGTTCCAATATAATTGCATTATTTTTTTTAGTTATATCCATTTTGGTCATTTTATACATTTTATTAAAAGCTCCAGCTACTCTGACAAACATCTAAATATATCTAAAAAGTTACAGTTACTAGCTACAGCTACTAGCTATTAGCTTTCATGCACCAGCTTCCAGCTACAGCTACAGCTACTAGCTAATTTTGCCAAACATACCCTAAGTCATGACTATGTAATTATTGATAGCTACTTTAGCCAAACATACCCCAAGTATTGACTTATTGATAGGTATTTACGTTACTTTTAAGACCATCAACGTTCGAACCTCGTTTTTTCTCAAATTGGACATAGCGGCCAACTTTCTTGTATTAAAATCATATTATGTAGTATAATGCAAGCGTACATTATTTTTTGGTTTTTAGGATGCATATGCCGTATTGAATCATGCCCCCAACGACTTATGAGGACACCAAAAGATTGTTCAACGCCCTCCCCTTTGAATTTCTTGCGCTGCTTTGAACCTTTTTTTCCTTTTGGTGTCATCTAGATATGCTAATGCTACAACGAAGGCTAATCTCTTTTGGATATACCACATATACAAAATACTGCATGTACTTGTATTTATAGTCTGTGAACTTCAGTTGGGCAATTGGGTGCAGCTCTATTTGATGCATCGTTCAATTATGGGATTTAACTGATTTTTTTAATGTAGTTATTGGAATGACCGCAATAAAATAAAATGCATGCCAAAACCATAAATCTTGTGACACTACGGCTTCAAGCATAACCATAGGATATGATCACCTCTCATATATTGTTTGGAAATTCCTCCATGCCCAATATGTGGAATCAATGTTGCCAAACATTCTAGGAAATCCAAATTTAAATGCATGTGTCGCATACAAAATTTGGATGTTACTCTCGGTCAATTTGAGCAGATACTCCCGTCCGTACAATCAATGTGTCGCGTACCCTTTTTTTCTTGCACACAAGTTCTTATTAGGGATGTTAATGGGTCCGGTTCGGGCCGGGTATTGCTAGTCTACTCATACCCGGTTGTAAAATTCAGTCCCATACCTGGCCCATTACCAGTCAGGTATGTGTCGAGTATCGCATATTCCTTCAAATATCAGGTATACCCGCTAGTTTGTTAAAAAATCCTTTTAAGATATCTAGTTTTTTTTTTCATTATAGTTATCGTATATATATTTATTTTATTTAGGTATGAACTATTACAAATTAATATATGATACATTACGTATATATATACGTTATCATAGAGAAATAATATTACTTTAATTTTTATATAACTTTATGCATACACTTGATAACATATTAAATATAAATAATACTTTTTTAATAAATACTAAATAATTTTTTTTTGTATAATGGGCCTACAAAAATGAAGTGTTATTAGACAAAGGTAAAGAAAAATAAAATTAAAAATTAAAAAAATTTGGGTTCATAATTCGGGTATATAGTTCAGGAAAACGGGTATGTGTTTTCAAGTAATCGGGTCGAGTATCACAAATCCCATACCCAGTCGTACCGTACTCGCAAAGGATTTTCAAAACTGATCCCATAATCGGCCCAATACCCGTTGGGCTTCGAGTATACCCGCCCGGGATGCTTCAGGTTTCGGGTATATTCGTCGAGCTAGGGTTATTTTGTCATCTCTATTTCTTATTGACATCTTCAAATACCCGTCACACGCTTCAAAAAGTCCCATATGATAGCTGTAATATTGCATATGTGCACTTTTATAACGGAGTAAAAGACCTTACCTCTACTATCTCATCTTATTCTAGAATACTGGTATTATTTTTCCATATCATCAACAATTCTCAAAACATGAACATTGTATTAGGATGTTCGGTGAAGTAATCTTCTACAAGACGGTCATGAACAGCTTCACGCCATTTATGGATATATGTTCTTGAATTTGTGTTGCTTTAAATTGTCGTATTATTAAACAGATGGAACACAGTTTAAGTGATTGTTGATAAAACGCGGTTGTTAGGTTCTAAAAAGAGCCGGTTGAAGACTCTTCTGAGCTCGAAGATAAAACTTCAACGTTGTTAATGAATGTTGTAAGAGAAACGGGAGTGAAATTGTATTAGAACATGTTACAAAACTAATTTGAAAAATAATAAGGTTAAAGAGCCTTTCACAGATTAATTTAATTATTATTTTTAAGTATACTAGTTCTTCAGACAACAACTCTTTTTTGCTTCTCGTTCGGTGGACAAGACTTGAGAAAAACTTGTGTGATCCACTGTCCACACAATTGGGGGTGGGCGGTGTTCTTGATGTGACAATGTGGCCACATAAGCATAGGTCTATCTACGAACCAAGTCAAGCAAGCTAGGGCGAGCTCTAGCACAACTCGGATTTAAACTGATATGGCTCTGCTAAATTGTTTTTAATAGAGTTGGCTTGACTTGCTTTGTCTTGCTAAAAAATTAATAATAAACACTGTCCAAGTTTAGTAGCCTATTTTTCATTTAATAGTATAAAAAATATTTAATATTTAAAAATTTTACTTTTACATAATATATATCAAGTCCAAATCAACTTCGAGCCACCAATATAGCGAGTGTATGTGTGTGTGTGTGTTGGGGTAAAATAATTTGAGTCAAGACTAGCCGATTAACTTGGGCTCAGCTCGTGCACAAACTAAGTCAGCTTAGTTTGGTTCAATTTCAAACGGAGCCAATTCAAACAAGTTTCTTTTAAGGTTTTTCTAAATGAGTTTCGAGCTAGATTTAATTTATGAGCTTTTTGAACAGTCTTATACAAGCAATCCAATACCGTGTCGCTCCTGCTCCATCCCCTCCCCTAGATATAATTGTAGATGGAGTGAATGTAATGGAGCAATTAATAAAATCGTAAGCTATGTTTTTTAATATGTGAAATCGTATCAGTTAAGATCCATGAATAAAGAAGAGAATAGAGTGGGGCATTCGGTCAAAGATACCTAATTGCAAATGCCAATAAAAATATGGTTCCTCCTTAACCCTACAAACCATTTATTATTCCAATTCCTTATTTCAATCCATGTCCATCAAACCTACATCATTTCCATTTTCCTTGGGAGTTCAAAAACAACTATTAAATAATAATAATAATTATTATTATTATTATTACCGCTACAAATCAATGGGGGCCGCGTACGAAGTATCTAACATTACTTTGTTAGTCGTTTCAAAAAAGATAGATGATTAAAAGTTAAATTTGTGGTGTAGGCATCAATTCAACACTCATTCCACAGTGTCACGTGTAAATGTCATATGTAAGTGTCACATCATAATTAATCCATTTCACTTTTTTCACCTTACTAAGGATATATTTATTAATTTGTTTTCCTTCTTTATCAAATAAAAGAATAGTTTTAGATTATTAAAGTTATTAATAAAATGTAATTTTGTTTGAAAAAAGTTGGATTTAGACGGTGATTTAGTCGGGGAATTCCACCAATTTCCTCACTGATGAGGGGCCTCAATACGATGGGGCGGTGTTTGCCGCTGGCCCCACTGCTACCTCAGCTTTTCATCGGCATTTTGGTATCCACGCCCCTTGATATCATTTTATTAACTTTGTTCATTATATTATTTCATTTAATCCGAAAAGAAAGAGCTTTGATGGTGACAAAATCAAAGAGTCCCTTTATCATATGTTTTAGCTTTGGATCCACCTTCCACTTGTTTTAACCATCGACTCTTTTAATTTGTCCAACACAAACTGCAATTTACCTAATCTTTAAATTGCAATTTACCTTCAAACTGCAATTTATCTAATCTCATTTATTAAAAAGCAACTGCAATTTACGTAATCTCGTTGAATAAAAATCACGGGTAAGGTCACATAAGCTTTCCAACAATTAATTCTTAAGTTACATAGAAAAAGAACTTCACTCCATACAAATGACTTTTGCTTTCAATAGTCATTTCCATGCGCCGCAATCAAGAAAAAACCATACCGAATAAGTAACGCAAAACTATCAACTACATTCATAGAAGATTTGGAAACAAAATTGAATTACATGGACACTAACATTATGGAGTTACAACCTACAAATACATTCAACTTTGTAGACATTACATCACTAAATGCGAACAAAGAAGCATTCTTTTTTCTTTATCATCTTCTTCTTCTTCTTCTTCTTCTTCTTCTTCTTCTTCTTCTTCTTCTTCTTCTTCAATCATATGTACTCTTTCTCTATGCTACCTTCACATGCTTCACCAACATTTATTCCTGTAGAACTCTGACCAAATCCACATGTGCGTGAAGCTTTTTGTTCCATTTACATACATGGTAGACCAATCATATCAACAAGTTTTGACCTCTGACCACTTTTCTTTTCTCCTCATTGCAATGTCCTTGTTAGCTTACACTTTGACATGAAAACGGTAGATGTACAATTCAAGCTACACAATTTCAAAAGCTCAGCCGATCGTTGCTTCAATACCGGATTACAACCACCCTGAATCACAAGCAAAAGTTTTGCTGCAAGTCCCGCGTTCACTGCAGTTGCAGCACATTCTTCTGGTGAAAGCTTGCAAACTTCCCACAAAATCGATAACGCATATTGTGTACAGTCTTCTGATATCTTCATCAGCAATTTGACCAAATTGGGAATTGTATTACAACAGTTCTTGAGAGCCAACGCACCATCTGGGATTAAAGAAAGAGCTTCAAGAACATATAAAGATAATTCTAAACATTCAGCGTTGAAATGAGGCAGCATTTCAACCAGCTGTGGAACACCTCCAATGCTTATAATCGAGTTTCCTACGGAATCTTGTGAGCATATGATCTTCAACAACCTCAACCCTGCTAACATCCCATGTGGGTGTCTTTTATCTTTCACTAATCTTAACACTCCCACTAAAAGACTCAAACTTGGAACGATTTCAGAGCCCGTAAACAAAACCTCCATCAATTTCACACAATCTATCTTGGTTTCTAAAGAACCCTCATTTAAAACATCAACCATTAATGACATCTTGGTGGGCTGTAACAGATTGGTTATGGAGTCTGCATTTAACCGTAAATTGACCAAAATCGACACGCATTCGGATCCAACGGTGTGGCTAGTGAAAGGCCCTAATAGCGAAGAGATAAAGCTTACCCCGCCGTTATCGGCTACCGTTTTCTTGGCTGAATCATGGGCTGTAACAAGCTTTCTGAGTTCTTTCAATGTCTGGACTCTGGTTTGACCTTTGACTTTCTTCAAGACCTCCAGGAGCTCCAAAGACCTTCCTTGAACATCATCTGACCTCTTTTTCATAGCCAAGTACTTCTGCGAAAACCAAGTGTGAATCAAATGGTTGAGTGTTGAGTTTGGTGTGAGTGAGTCATCCCAAAGCTCTTGCATTGTGGTGGGACAAGTGAAGTGTCCTAAAGAGAACCATTTGAGGATGTTACACCTCTCATAAGTCTGTCCAGTGCAAAGGGTGACTGGATCTTGCATTGGCTCTAATGAGATAGGACAAATAAACACAGATGGGACTTCAACTGAATCAAGCTGCTCAATCATCTTCTTCAGATCCAGTTTCCCTAAAATTGTAGTGGTGACGTCACCACAGATAAGGCCAGCATCACCACCACCACCCAAAATGCCATCTTTGACAGCAGTTTCCAGATCTAAGACCTGGCCACCAGTAGAAGGCTGGTACATGGGCATTTCCACAAACACCTGGTGTGCACAAACAAAACCCACAGAATAAAAACCACCAGCCTGGCTTTTAGAGGAAACACAAAAGGGGTTTTTCTCTGGTCAAAATCTTGAAGAACCCACATTGTTGATGGTCATGATTAAGAAAGATCATGATGGGTTGGTTTGATGTTCCCAAACACCGAAAAAAAGGTGAAATCTTGGGGTTGAAGAGTGAAAGAAATGATTCAAATCAAACCCTAAAGGATAAGAAGAATAATTGGAAATCAACGACAACACTCATGAGAGAAACAGTAGGATCCACTAGAAAAAAGAAATCAAAGAATTATGATGAAAGAACAAGATTCAGGTCAAAGAATGCAGAGTGTGAGTGCTTTTGATGGAGAGAGAGAGAGTAATATTAGAAAAGGAAAGCTAGTTTAGTTCACCTCACCACTTTGCTTTTGGCTATTTGGGTCAATAGTTGCTCAAGTGTCATACTTCATTAGGATAATTACACTTTTCTCCTTCTAAATAATATTATCTACACTTTTAGTCCTTCAACAAAGTTGGTTTTATACTTTTTGTTTCTCTTTTTTTAAATTTTGAATCTTTATATTAATTAATACTATTTTTTTTTATTTGCTTATAATCGATCCACACAACCATTTCATATCCAACAAAAATAAATTAAACATATTTTTTTTACATTTTGAAAGTTAAGGAAATTATGATTGATAGATTGGAGATAGTAATAAAAGAAAATTGTAATTTGAAAATGTTAACTTTGATATGAAGCATGAATATTTTGTGTTCTCATTAAAAATAGTGAATGTTTATATCTTCACAATTTTAAACATTAAGTGTCTTGAGTTCAAGAAAGACCCAACACTTTAAAAAGAAGAACTTGTCATCGCAATAGACAGTCGGAAAGCCTCCAGCAATGGTAGGGTAGTTTCCCTTGCTAGAATCCACCTCTCTCAATAATAGATATAAGACAAGTATTTAAGTGAGAACCATTGAAGCCGTCAATGCTTTATAAAAGACAAAAACATGATGAGAGAAACCAAAGAGTGTAGATGAAACGTTCGATGTAAAAGAAAAGGCCAGACCTCCGACATAGAGAAGAGCCAGCCATAAAACCCAAAGCATATCATGTGGTACAAACCAAGCTTCGTATGGTACAAACTAAGAATGCACAAAGTTAAATGAACAACAATTTACGAGACAAAACATTTTTTGTTAATTGTTAATATATAAATAATCCAAGTTATGCCTTCTTTGTCGAAAAAATTTCCTATTGACAATGTAATCAAAAAAATTTTGCAACTTTCACTTTATTTGTCAATGAATCCCTACTAGCACAATCACCATTGTTTTAAATGTGGTTTCCACCCAATTTTGATCACATAAAGGATAACGAGAAAAGTAAGGAAACATATATTTGTTTTTAGTAAAATCAAGTGTAAATCGATGATTATTTTAGTGGAATTACTCTTACAACATGATAAAAGTTAAAGATACGGCTTTTAAATAGAGATAATTTAAATTACTAATATAAGAGAAACATCATGTGTAAATTGGTAATGGTATAAGTGGGATTACTCTTACAACGAAGTAAAATTTAAAAGTATGATTGTTAAATAAAGATAGTTTAAATTATTAAAGTTTAATAATTTTGAACTATATTTATCACCTTTATTATATTATTTTAATGACAAATACTATTCATACTCTATAATTCTTATATTAATAAATATTATTTCTATTTTATAACACCAATAAATTCAAGTTACATCCTTGCTTAGGTTTGAAAATAGGACATCTCCTTTAAGAGTCAAGTGTTTCTATCAAGTTGGCTAGCCTCATATTAACATCACTTGTTTTACTGGCTTAAATTTAATAAAAGCATCAAAATTTTTACTTTGTTATAATTTTCTCAATATTTTTCGTTAAGAGTAAACTACAATTTTTGTCCATGGTTTGTCCAAATTTACGGTTTTAGTTCAATAATTTCAAATTTGTAATTTTCATCAATGTGGTTTCATTTCACTTACAATTAAACCCGATCCTACTAACCTCGTTAAGTTTGATCCTTAAACCCATCAGCGTGCCCGAGACAAGTTTGTCATTTTTCTCCTCATTTAAACCCCAACCTTAATTCGCAAGTCCCCTTTAAGGGAGAGTTAGGGTGTATTTTGGGGGAAAAAGATCAAAATTGTCCCTCAAGTGAGGGGCACATTTATGAGTATAACGATCAGACATAACGTCATTAGTGTAGTTGGATTTAATTGCAAGTGAAATGAAACCACATGAACGAAAATCATAAATTTGAAACTATTTGACTAAAACTGCATATTTGGACAAACCACATTAACGAAGTTTACTCTTTTCATTATAAATTTCATAGAGGTATTACATATCTTATTGAGTGAGCCATATGTTTACAACTTTAACGTAGCAGTTTATGCAATGGAATTATTTTGTGGTGTTTATAAGATATATGAATTATTTGTAAAAACACAATTTTATGTTTCATTGACGATCTACCGTACTGACATTTGACTTAATTGAATCTAAATGCTATCATGTACCTGATAAGGACATTACAATTAATCATGTTGTGGGCTGTTTCATTATCTACAATTTTCTCTCAATGTTTAGGCGGGTTGTTGAGGGTTTTAACAGGTACGGCAAAGTGACGTGGCAAGACTTTACAACCCGGCACATCACGTTGGGGGCGGTAAGGAGGGAGCCCGTAGTGTGTTAACATGCGGTAAGGGGATAACTAGTGGGGTCTACTTCAATATTAATCACACAAGCTATTTGTAAATTTTTATTGGGCACTATATAGACATTATATAAATCGATAAAGACTCTACATCATCCCCAAAGGCATTACGGGATTTTACAAGGATATTTATATGTAGTGAATGAGCTACAAATTGGGGCGAATTACGACACGTGGCGTCCAGTCGTAAAAAGTAGGTTTTTTTTTGTGTAATGATGTTGTAGCCCAATATATATATATATATATATTACACACACATCAAATAAAATAATAATATATTCTAAAGAAATGTGAGCGACAAATATTTGTCGCCAACCCCACATTTTGCCCCCTTTGTAGCCCGGGGGCGGTGTACACACCAAAAATCGTCTCATATCGCCCACTTTTGCCGCCCACTACACTGAAGTGTAAGGATAGAATGGGTGTTAAGGACATTATTTATTACCGATATTTTTGACTAAAATAGGTGATGATAACGTGACGGAAAATGACCGTAAAAGACATTAACCGCTACTCATGCCCTAAGTGAGAAAAGGGCTTTAAAAGTTAAAACCGCTTCACAACAACCAGCCTTATATTGATAAATGATAAATGAATTTATTTACCAATATTAGATAGCCCATTATATAAAGGGGTTAGTCAAAGTGCATCCTAAGCTTTCAATTCTTTTAACAATTTTATTTGACATATTACTCTTCTCTAATATTATTTTTATGTTAAAATATTAATTATCACATAACATTAAATATTTAATTCTCAATAAAGTTTGTGCAATTTATTACGTAAATCACTATTTTTTTTATTAACAGAAAATGTTAAATTTCGTTTTAAAAATGCAAACTATCTTTTAAAACTATATGAAAAAACACTAAAAAAAACCACACACAATTATTGAAAATAAAAACTTATTTTTAAATAATAAAAATGTTATTTTAAATAAGAAAAAAATGTTTAAAAATGTGTTTTAAAAATAACAATAATAAAATATGATAAAATGACAAAAATAAAAAGAAAGAAAACAACAAAGGTTTGAATTGTATTAATAGAAAACTAAACAAAATAATAAGTTTAATAAAAATGAGAGAATAAAGGCAAGTTTAGCAACATCCATATAGATAAATGAATTTACTTACCAAAATACATGGGAAATGAATGGATAGAGTCGGAGAACGATTTACTTTTTAACATTGTATTTGCATGTTAACTTTAATTTTTGATATACTAGAACACGAAAATTAAAAGCAAAGATGTATAGAATTGTATTGTTTAAAATATTTTTATTTTAGTTTACATCTTAAATAAAAACCTATCCAGTTAAAGTTGTTATATAAAAAAAATTAAAAACCTAAATATAAATAGGCTGACTCGTGAACATATTAGCGGTGTGTTTGGCAAAATTAGTTAGTGACCGGAAGCTAGTAACCGTAGCTTGTTATATATATTTATGTGTTTGGCATAGTAACTAGAGTTTTTAATAAAATATATAAAATTATCAAAATGTTCATAACTAAAAAAACATTATATATATATATATATAGGATCATGATCATGAGAGAACTTTTTTGAAATTGAGAACTATGAGACCATTTTGAACTACAAAAAACCCAAAAATAAAAAAATCATAAAATAAAAAAACAAAAAAATCAAAAAGGTAAAAAAAACAAAAATTCTTATTTTATCATCCCGGTTTCATAAAAACTAAAAAAACCCGGTTTAGCTAAATTATATACACATATATATAATATATACATATATGTATATTTACATGTTTTTTTGTACACATGTGTATAATTTAAGATAAATGATATTGTACATATGTGTAAATTACGTAACTAAAGATTATATAAAATTATACATATGTGTATAATACGACGTTTTCTTATTTTATTTTTATTTTTTTAATGAAACCGGAATGAAATATAAGAATTTTGGTTTTTTTACTTTTTTAAAATTTTTATTATTTTTTGTTTTATGATTTTTTTAAATATTTTTTAAAGGTGTTTTTAGTGGTTTAAAATGGTTCTCAAAGTTCTCAATTTGCAAAGTGTTCTCTTAGGATCCTTACCCTATATATATATATATATATATATATATATATATATATATATATATATATATATATATATATATATATATATATATATATATATAATCAGGATATATATATATAATCAGATTCATGTGAGAACTATTTACCAATTGAGAACCATGAGAACCATTTTGAACCACAAAAAACCCAAAATTTAAAAACATTATAAAACAAAAAAAAACGCAAAAATGATAAAAGTAAAAAAACCAAAATTCTTATTTATCATCCTGGTTTTATAAAAAAAACGTCTCGATTTAGCTAAATTATACATATATGTATAATATGTACATACTTGTTTTTTATACACATATGTACAATTTAAGGTAAATGATAATGTACATATGTGTACAAGATGTAACTAGAGATTGAATAAAATTATACACATGTGAATAATACGAAGTCTTTTTTTTTAATGAAAACCGGAATGAAATATAAAAATTTTGGTTTTTTTACTTTTTTTAAATTTTTGTTTTGTAATTTTTTTTTAAATATTTTGTTGACAGAATTACAAATTTTGTCATTTAAAAAAAACAAATTACGGTTCGTGTACTTTTTTTAGTTTCTTTGAATGCGGTATCCTTTAAACATTTTTTTCATACACGTTATGTCCTTTACGCTAACTGGGTTATAAAAAATCAGTTAAATACCCCCACGTGAGACGCATGTGAGGGTATTTTGGTCTTTTCAACGAAGTGGTTCAAATATATTTAATATATATTTAATAATTAATATTTATAAAATAAACTCTCTCTCTCTCCAACCCATTTCCAATTCATCTTCATCTCCATTTCTTCTTCCACCACTCTCTCGGCCACCATCATCACCGCCACCACCTGCAACATGTGTCACCATCACCATCACCAAACTCTTTCTTCATCTCCGTTCCACCTCCAACATGTGTCACCATCTCTATGACCGCCATTAGATCCGACCACCCTGCAACACCAAACGGCTTAGATCCAAACTCCGACGAACCCAGATCCGACGAACCCAGGTCCGACGAACCAGATCCAAACTCCAACGAACCCAGATCCGGCCACCTCCTACCCATCCACCACCACCGGATCCGCTCACCTCCAACCCATCCACCACCACTGTTTTGAATAGCCATGGAAGATCTAGCGAACAAGAAAAAAATATCCCAAATCTAGCGAACAAGAAGAAAGATGGTTGTTGTGGATGAGAAGAGACGGCGACGGCGGCGAGGATAATTAGGATGAGTAGAGTGACGGTTGTTGTGATTCCAGTGGTGGTGGTGAGTCCGGCGGGTTGTTTAGGGTGGATTTTCTCAACCTGTGATGGAGAATTGGTTGGTGAGATTGGATGAATAATGTTTAGGGTTGATAATGGTGTGTGGATAGAGATTGATGATGGTGATTGAAGAAGGTGTATTATGTTATTATTATTGTTATTATTATTAATATGATTATATGAATTTGTTTTGAAAAGACTAATATGCCCTCACATGCGTCTCACGTGAGGGTATTTAACTGAGTTTTTCTAACCCATTTAGCGTAAAGGACATAACGTGTAGGAAAAAAATGTTTAAAAAAAGGACACGAACCGTAATTTGGCTTTTTTTAAAGGACAAAATTTGTAATTCTGTCTATTTTGTTTAGAGGATTTTTTAGTGGTCCAAAATGGTTATCAAAGTTCTTAATTTTCAAATTGTTCTCTTATATCTTTACCCTATATATATATATATATATATATATATATATGGTTAGTATCATTTAGGAACTTTAAAAAAGTTAAGAACTCTTAGAATTCATAACAACCAAACATTTTTTTAAATTTTTTTATATATTAACATTATTTAAGAGTAGTTTTATCATCTTTTATATACAAATTTTTGATTGCATATATTACTCACAAGTTTACATATGTGTAAAATTTACGTACTAACAAATTTACATATGTATTAAAAAAAACATAAATATGTATAACAACTAATTTTCAAAATTGTAATCGTAAATATAGGTATAAAAAATAATAAAACTACACACAAATAACATTGACATATAAAAATTTTTTTACGTTAGTTTTCAATAGTTCTTTCAAGTTATTAAATAATTTAAAAGTTCTGTAATGATAATCATATATATATATAAGGAAGATATATTTTGAGAACCTTGATGAGTTGTAAGAACTTTAAGAACTCAATATGGACCACACATTTAATTAAATGAGTATGAAATATGTGACTGAGAATAAATCTGATCAAAATATAAATCAGGAGAGAGAATAAAATTTTTTGATGATTACATAGGTTTAAATGTCAGTTACACATGTGTAATAAGTCGATTCGGTGTGTAAAAAAATAGTGTAAATTTTTTACGTTACTTACACTTACGTATTACATACGTGTAAAAAAATTCAAAAAACAAAATTGTTACATTGAGTTCTTTCAAGTTCTTAAAACTCAAAGTGGTTTTCAAAAGAAACCAATCGTGTGTGTGTATATATATATAGGGTATGGTTCAGGAGAGAAATAAAATTACTGCAAGAAATACGAAAAGTGAATCTAGACCATTGATTATGTGTAATCAATGGTACACACTAACAATGGCATTTTTGTAATAAACTAGAAAATACATGTTTACTAATTTAGAGAAAAATGATACACTGTTCTTTCAATAATAACTTCTTATATGGTAAGAGAATATATATTTAATAATCGTATTCAATTTCCTTAAGGATCTGCTATATATTGCAAATTAATTATTTTATATGGAAAATTGGTTTTTATCGGTCCCAACTATTTTTTTTTCGCCGGCGGTGGTCCCAACTTTCATTTTGGCTGGCAACGGTCCCAACTTTCACATACGTTGAAACCACCAGTCCGCGACTAACGGATTACAAACTCCGTTAATTAAAATCTGATGTGTCGTCCTAGTCATCTAAAACAGCTGACTGTGCATCCTACGTGGACCGGCTGTGTATTATACATACTTCCCAAATCCCCAACGTTAGCGGGAACGGCCACTTGAACATCCGCTTCAGAGTCCTCGCCGGTGAAGGAGTGGTTCGGGGTGGAGCTGTCGGTGAAGGAGTGGTTCGGGGTGGAGCTGCCGTTTCCGACGGCCGGAGACGGCGTATGTGGCTTAGGCTTAGGGCTACGAGGTGGGTTTGCGACGGCGGATCCGACGGGGGTGTCGTGTTTGACGGCGACGACGTCTTTGCTGTAGCAATGACCCACCGACAATAATAATAATAATAATAATAATAATAATAATAATAATAATATTCTCCGGCGAGGGTTTGAAAAGTCTAATAGTAGGTTGATGGCAAATTGGTGTTCATAGTCTGGGATTGACGAAACGACAGCTCCACCCCGACCACTCTTTCACTGACAGCCCATGGCAGAGCGCCTACCCTGCCGGAGTGCCTCCGACGTCGTCGCCGGCGAGGACTCCGAAGCGGATGTTCAAGTGGCCGTTCCCGCTAACGTTGGGGATTTGGGGAGTATGTATAATACACAACCGGTCCACGTAGGATGCACAGTCAGCTGTTTTTGATGACTAGGACGACACATCAGATTTTAATTAACGGAGTATGTAATCCGTTAGTCGCGGACTGGTGGGGAGTATGTATAATACACAACCGGTCCACGTAGGATGCACAGTTAGCTATTTTTGATGACTAGGACGACACATCATATTTTAATTAACGGAGTATGTAATCCGTTAGTCGCGGACTGGTGGTTTCAACGTATGTGAAAGTTGGGACCGTTGCCAGCCAAAATGAAAGTTGGGACCGTTGCCAGCCAAAACGAAAGTTGAGACCACCGCCGGCGAAAAAAAAAGTTGAGACCAATAAAAACCAATTTTCCTTATTAAATCACATTCTTCCATTTAAAAAAACTTATTACTAGTATTAAAAACTTCAACCACATTCAATCATCTTGCCACATACTTGTATGTAGGGATGGCAAAAAAACCCAAACCCGATGGGGAAAACCGAAACCCGCCCCGAACGGGGCGGGTTCGGGGACACTTAATCGGGGACGGGTCCGGGTTCGGGTTTTCCCCGTTTAAGTTAATCGGGTTCGGGGCGGGTATGGTATAGCCTGTACCCGCCCCATATACCCGCCCCGTATACCCGTTTAAAACCCGTTTAATTAAATATAATTTTTATATTTATATATAATATATTATTTATTATTCATTTCCCAATATACCCGTAACCCGTTTAAAAGTTAACCCAATCCATTTCATTTGGCCATTTACCCAATTACCCTAACCCTAGAACAACTGAACAACCTCCGTCCTCCCACCTCCCGGCTCCCGCCCGACTCGCCACTTCGCCAGTCGCCAATCGCCATTCTGCACAGGCGCACAGCCCGTTCCGGCGTGTGTACGTGATATTGTGTACGTGATATGCTTTTCTAATGTGTTACTATTATTATTATTATTCTTTTGATTTTGTCAGTTTGTTCGCATTTTGTAGCTGGTTTATATAGTTGTTAGGCTTTGTTAGGCCTGTCACCTGTGAATGAACAGAAATGAAGTAGTTTGCAGCTGTTTTTGTAACTCCAACAGAAATGAGTTTGGATTATTATTACTATTATTATTATTATATAGTTGTTAGGCTTTGTTAGGCCTGTCACCTTCATTATGAACTGAAGGTTCTCAGTGAACAATGCTGGAGTTTAGTTTGTTGACGTTTGCTCATTTCTGTTTGAAACCAAATTTAGTTGGGTGATTTTTGATATCGTTCTTCATTTAGTAGGAATGAAACATTAGATTTTGTTTTTAGTTTTCCATTGAGTAGTAGTTTGCAGCTGTTTTTATTTATTGGCTTATTGCAATATCCATCATGATAAATGTTTACTCATGAACTATTGTTTGGGTATTAAAGTTTGTAGTTACTTGGATGTTTTTCATTTTCGGTTTTCCATTGAGTAGTAGTTTGCAGCTGTTTTTGTAGCATATCCGATGCTAAGAACATTTTCATTTTCATAATTATTCGTAGATTGGTAAGTCCACATCGTAGCCGTCTTCATCCAAAAACATTGGAAGCGTTAATGTGCGCCCAAAGTTGGTTGTTGAATGAAATCAAAGGTAAACAAACATTTTATTTTTTATTTTTAACTTAGCTACTATATAAACTTTTGACTTTTGTGATATGAATATAGCAACTTGTTCAGAAGAATCCGAGGCATATTGCCAAACTATTGAATATGATTGTGACGATGGTATTGAGGTAATACATATATATGGTTTATCGTTTACATTTTAATATGGTTTAAGTGTTTAACATTGATTCTTATATAGTTTCCAATTAATATGTTAATGTTTGATTATCATAGCAATCCGGCGTGACAAGTGTTTGAATGGTTGAATGGGTGCGGTATGGAGGTGTAAGAAGGATCAATCATGAAGTTAATTTCCGTTGTGATGGGAGAAATAAACATTTTTATGTATTAATAATGTCTTTTGTATGTGTAATGTGTTTGGATATTGAACTTTTTGTGTATTAATATTGTATTGTAATTTTGTATCATTTTCTTACAATCGGGTTTTAAACGGTGAACCCGACGGTTAAATGGGGATCCCCACGGGGAATTTAGCCCGTTTAAAAACCATTTATGCTAGACGGTTCCCCGAATACCCGCGGTTTTCCCCGAATCCCCGATGGGGATTCCCCGTTTAGTCCCCGCGGGTTTTTAGACGGTTTTGGTAATGAGTTTTATAAACCGGGGCGGGTATGGGATTGGCATTCCCCGCCCCGAAACCGCCCCGTTGCCATCCCTACTTGTATGCTAAACCTACATTAGTTGAGGTAAATCATTTGCATCGACAGTGTAGGTAGGTTGTCTTTTTTTGTTTGTTTGTTTGTGTGTTTGTCAAGTATGATGGCGTGTGTAGCTAATATATACATGTGTGTAGAAATATGTTCGACTGTGTAGAGTATGTTCTTTATTATGTGTAGGATATCCTATAATTCTATTTGTGAAGTATGATAACGTGTGTAGGTATTATATATGTGTGTAGGATATCCTACAACTCTATATTTCAAGTATGATGGCGTGTGTACGAATATGTTAACCTTGGAAATTTGTTGATCCAAATTTTTGAATATAAGAAAATAAAATGTTCCAAGCAATAAAATAAAAATAAGAATATTTTAAAAAGTTGACATTTAAATAAATATCTAAATTAAAAAAATCATTAAACAGGAAAAAATAGAATTTAAACCATCGTTGACAAAAAGAAAATAAATAAATGGAAATTATCCATAGTTGACAAAAAAATTTATAATAAAAATAAATAAATGAAACAATTATTGTCTAAATTACTTTAAATATTAACTAGTTACCAAAAATTAAGAAAAACTCATTTTTACTAAAACACCCTTATGAATAAAGTAAATCATAAAATAAAAAAAAATTTGAGTGGTTGGATTGATTTTTCACACTTCTTGCAATAACTTGATTTATCTCTTGAACTTAAACCTATATATATATATATATCTAACAATTTATATAATTACCTACCATAAAATCATAGGTGTTGCTCTCGGGTTATTCCCCTCATTCTCTATAGCCACCAGATTGCTTGATTTATAAATGGAGGCTTCTCATGCATTTGACCCGAATTTGCGGGTATGGGTCTTACCAAATCCGGATAGCCTTTAAATGGGTTATAACATCTTATTTATTTGTAAAACTATTTCATAATCAAACAATAATTTTCACGGGTAATGAGTCTCACTAAACCCGGATAACCCTTAAACGGGTTATAACATCTCATTTATATGTAAAATAACCCATTAATCATTAAAGAATAATTTTCACAGGTTATGGGTCTTACCAAACTCTAATAGCCCTCACATGGGTTATAAGATCTCATTTATTGATAAACACTTTTATCATCAAACCATAATTTAATTTATCAGCTTTTCATGTTCTCTGTTGATGATCTATCATCTCCATCGTCGGTTAACTTCCGATACGACCCACCATTGTCAACTACATCAACGCCCTTTTTTTCATGAGACAAATATTTTTGTTTATGTTTATACATTTAAAAAAATCAACATGCTCGTGTTCGTTTATATTTGTTCGTTAAAAATCTAAAAAACTAAACATCTCAACTGATAAAACCCAAACGTTAAAAAATATAATAACAAACTAATATATATGCATTAAATTAAAACATAACTACATTAAAAAATAAAATAAATCATCATAAAATAGCAAAATGATTAAAAATAAAACTTTAATTAAACTCCCGTAACACGGGACGATCAAACTAGTATATATATATATATATATATATATATATATATATATATATATATATATTAGAAGGTTGTTTAAGATTTTAAATACTAAAAGTTTGTAGTTTTTTAAACGCTACTAGTAAGAGATTTTCAATATAAAGTTTTTTCTCCTAATCTAAAAATTTCAAGCTTCTTCAATCAAACAAGATTTTTTATTAAGTAGAATTTTTATTTTAAAAGCTTAAAGCTATAAACTTGAAAAACTACCTACCAAACATACCCTAAATTGACTTAAATTCAACTCTCTAAATTAGTCTATGTTGTGTTTTTTTTAGTGTGAGAAATTACAATACTAGGGTTAATAACAAGAAATAATAAATTTTATGTACTTTTGAAAATCTGATACGCCAAAATAATTTAATCATGGATGTCTGAATAGGTATTTTTTTTCTTTTTTTCAAAAAATCAAACATAAATGTGAGGGAAGAATTTTCTTATTTCCCTCTACTTACGTTTTTGCCATTTTCAATTTTGAAGTATCCAAACAAAAATCTCGTGTTCTACAATAAATGTTACAAAACATCTCTCTGATCACAATCCAATGAAACTACTTGATGTCACATGCTATTGTTGGTATTATATTTTATTCATGTACATTAAACAAAAACAAATAGCTTATAAATGAATGGGGTGAATGGTTAAAACTTTTATACTATTAGGTTAATGTTTTAATTTATAGGTGGAGTCAAAGTTAAGCTCAGATGAATTATGAATTTATAGCCGAATTATGAATTTATAGCCGAGTCTTGAGCTTAGATTTTTATTTAGATTGGGACTCAAAAGATGAAATTGAGTCAAAGTTGAATCTCTCATTTAGAGTTAATAGATTGAAGAAACAGGGATTCACTCCCCGGGTATGGGTCCTGGATCCAATGAGTCCACAGGGTACAATACAATAACTACTACCACGATATGAGTAAGGCTTCCTAAAATCCAATGACCGGAACCTGCAAAACAGACACCGTGAGTCTTGTTACAGGAAGGACAAGAGGAGGGGGGGGGGGGTCTTCCTGTAAAGACTAAGTGTAGTCAGAATGTGGGTGAGTGAATGAATACCTCATACCGTTTGACAAGGTATTTATAGCCGAAGGATGATGGAAGATGATTGGGACAGCTGTCCTCTTCTAGAAGATCTTTGATAACCGCCTAGACACGTGTCTTCTTGTGATAGGTTGGGCTATATGTCCCATGTGCATGGGTATAACAACCTGGACACGTGTCACCAGCTGATAGGATGGATCGCACCCTGACCATGTGCACGGTTATAACAACCTGGCCAGGTGTCCTTTGTTCATTGGTTAGTGTGTCACGTATTCCCTAAGTAAGAATCATGAGCCTTCTTCTAGAGAGTACTTGAATGGTGACAGCTGGCCCGCAGGCACTGTCCTCCAGTTGCTATGCAGACAGATGTCTTGTCCTGCGGACGACTTCTGAGGACGCCCGGATGCTTCCGCGCGTGCTACGAGGACGTTCCTCCTCTATCGTGATATGCGGGTGACCCATGTGTCCCGCGAGTGGCTTATAAGAGGATTCTCTGTGATCCGCGGGTGGTACTTAAGGGTATTTGGGTCTTTTTGGTACCTTACATCTATATAAATGAAATTTGGACCAACGTTAAGGTTGTTGCAATGTGACATTAATGTCATAAGTTTAAATTGTGGAAACATTTTTTTTACTAGAATTGCAGGTAACGATGCTTACATTATATCCCAATTGGTCTGGCACCGCCTGAACCATGTGCAAACTGTTTATATGCATGTATTCGATAAAATAGTGTCATTTGTAGTTAAAAAATAATGACGTAAAAAGATATAAAATTATAATCTTAAACACGCAAACGAGTAAGCGTAATAAGGGATAAAAAATATTCAAGCTTCCAGCGATGATTTTAAAATACATGTGTTTTCTCTGTACCTTGTTTATTTTTGTTGTAAAAGCATTAATTTATACTTCATATACTTTAAAATTCTTCCACAAATGTAAGAAGAATGAAGATATTTTCCTTAAACAATGGAGTCTACATATGAAGAGTTGTCATGTATTATTACATACCATATGAAAAATAATTTTAACGAAATGAATCTCGTCCAAACATCACAAAAAGTAGCTGGGCTTTTGTCTACATGTGCACCATTCAAATACAGTACAAAATAAATATTTATAAATACTTTGATGAAGCAACCCTAACCAGTTTGCAATCATGTGCATAATAATAAGAGCAGATGGAGTGGGAAGTCACGGAAGAAACTTGGTACCGGATAAAAACTGTGACACCCGCACTTTCACGTTAACACCGTTAACATAAAATTCGTTATCTTACACGTCATGAATAACATTTACACGAGTCAAACACATGAGTCCGTCAGTACGCGTTGGTGATTAATGTCGAATGGTATATGTTTAAATAATTTGAATATAAGTGTTATGTGCTAGATGATTTTGTGTGTCACACGATTCAGTATATTATGCTCGCTTAACATGTTATTAGTTATTATATAAAAATAATACATCAAGCGTATGTTTATAATATTATCTATGTGAAATTACATGCTAAATGATTATGTACTTGGCTCGTAGCTTGTTGTGTGAAATTTCGTTCAATCGCGCTAGCTTATACGACATCAACTTTTACAAGAGTAATATTTTACAAAATAACAATGAGACTTTGTTTTATTTACCTTGGTTATTATGCCGGTCATAACGATTCGTTATAACCCGACTTGGTGTTAAAAGGTTCGTTTAAAGCTAAAACACATTCTATAAGGACTATTCTTGTAAATATGATTAATTTTAATGTTATAATAAAAAAAAATCCAACCCTAATTCCCACCCAAACCATCGACTCTCCTGCTCCCCTCTCACGATTTCAAAAATTCTCCTAACCCTAATTCACCTTTAATTCAATCTCGGTTTATACAATTGGTGGTGTCTCTGAGTGATTCTCCATATTCCTAACACTAGTTGTTAGCGAGTCAAGTGCATCCTTTTGGTTTTGAGGAAAGTCTATTACACGCGACACCAGGTTAGTTCATGCATTTTCCTTGTTATCTGATTGAAAAAACAAAACTATTTTCGTATACTTGTTTTATGGATTGAACACACAAAACACGTCCCATTGTTTTCTGCATTGAAAACAAAACTATTTTCGTATACTTGTTTCTGGATTGAAAACACAAAACATTGCCTTACTTGTTTTCTGGATTGAAAACACAAACCAGGTGAGTTCATGCATTTTCCTTGTTTTCTGATTGAAAAAACAAAACTATTTTCGTATACTTGTTTTATGGATTGAACACACAAAACACGTCTCATTGTTTTCTGTATTGAAAACAAAACTATTTTCGTATACTTGTTTTTGGATTGAAAACACAAAACATTGCCTTACTTGTTTTCTGGATTGAAAACACAACATTTGCCTACACTTGTTTTTGGGGAGAAAACATGGATATACTTACATACTGGTTTTCTGGAGGAAAACGAAGCGACTTGTTTTGGATTTATATAATTTCTTATATATCACAAGTTTATACTAGATGCCCTTATATCACTCAAAGCCCTTACGTTACCTTGAACCGATAGGATGGGATCGCGGGGTTATATGGAGTAGTACTACTGGGTTTGACAAACCCCACCCAGGCTAGTCACGCTAGCACGGCCTTGATGTCGTAAAACGGGTGTTATATTTACCTAACTTTTATACGCCAGTGTTGGTGATAGACCTAGTAAGAATGCATACATATAGTCAACTTCGGTTCAAACCTCTAGTAGCTTGTAAATGGGGTAGCTACCCTGGTATATCTGAAAAGTGCTAAATCTACTTATACATACATTACTTATGCTATGTATACTGAATAAACTATACATACTACTTCTTACTACAACTTATGAACTCACCAACCTCGTGTTGACCCTTGAGTATTTATACTTGCCCAGGTTGCTAAATGTGCTAAGAAACAGATTGCATTGCATATGTCAGGAGTCACAATTGTTGCATGAACTTTTATTTCACATTGTTTACATTTGATGGGTTGTGCATGGTTGAGCATGTGGTTTATTATTTTTTAACCATTTACTTTACGCTTCTGCAAAACTTTAATCTGTATGATTTGGTTTTTGTTTTCTCGTGTTTGAATGAGACCTAAATAATATTTTGAATATTTTGAATTGGATGTTTGGTATCACAAATGAGCTAGATCCTGGTATTCACATGCATCGCGGTAAAACTCCGTTAGTCAAAATTTGAGGATGTGACAGATTGGTATAAGATCCATTGGTTATAGTGAACTCGGTTTGTTTTCGATAAATTGGTCTATGACCTTTTTAAAGCTCAACTATATTTGTTTCAAACGTGTCAACCCATCAGTTCATTGTTTTAATGCATTGCACTACATACATACATACATACATACATACATACATACATACATACATACTGATGTACATAAAATTATACTGTCACACCCCAACCTACGGCGGAAATGCCGGGGCATGGACTGATTGTCACAGCTCGTAAGGTCACTATCATGCAAATATTTAAAATTCAAATATCTATTTATTTAATTCAAATAGCACCATTATTCATTACAAAAAGAAATCCAAGTAAAGAAAACATCAAATAATTCAAATGAACATTTAAAGTCTCAAAATAAACTCTTCTAGCATAAGACCTTAAACAATTCTTCTAAGTCTATACTTCACATCAAACGGTGACCTGCATATGTGTTGAAAATAATATAGTTTGTCAACACGAGGTTGAGTGAGCAACACACCAGTTTAGTTTACATATATAATAAAATACGTAGCTGCAACGAGTCAAATGAGATTTACAAATCAACCAATGAGCAAATAAAATGAGATGTCGAAAAGCACAAAGCTAAATCGACTAGAGTATGATCATACTATTTTATGAGATTATGCTGGACCTCTCCGAATGCGGTTCACATGGAGCACATAAACATATAGCAAGTATGGCATGAGATTAGTAAACACATAAGACAACAATTGCAGTTTTGTGTATAGATAAAGTGCGAAAATATACTAAGTTACGCATATGTCCCCCAAACAGTATGAAAACGAGTAAAAATGGGGAATGTGGTACTCACCTTAAAGATGAACGAGGATGATTAAGGTAGCGAGAATGAAATAAGAGGGTCACGCGCGAACGTTAACGCCTAAGAGAGTAAAGGATGCGTTTAAAATAAAGATCTTGATTACGACATTAATTAAGTGACAACCAAATAATATTATATTAATATTATATTTTGCAAGGGTTTATTATTAAACTATTATTTTTATTTAAGAAAGCATAACTTAATAAAATATCTTCCTTAGTTTTTATAAATAAAGTTACTTGATTTATATATATATTTATTAAAACGTTAGTTTTTAAGTATCTTTATATATATATATATATATAAGTGAAAACATGTCTTAGAGAATACATATATATGAACGAAAACGAGTGTTATAAAGGTCAGTTTTTAGTAAAATAATCTTGTTTAAACATTATTATTATTATTATTATTATTAAAAATGAGTTTTTGAAAAAAAGGAATAAAAAGAAAATGTTTCAATAAAAATGGGGTGTGGGAGGGTCGAACCCGTGACCCCCGCTCCCAAACCCATAAGTTTTACCCAACAAACCAAGTGGTGATTTGTAAGTATAACTCAGCTCGTTTAAAGATAAACACCAACTGGTTCAGACCCCTTTAACCAAGAACCCTAGAAATCTGATATGCTTCAATCGATTACAATTAATCAAAACCAGCTTAGGGGTTTTGTTTCCCTTGTAATCGCGACCCAAAACATATAATTAATTACCTTGATTGGTGAGCATAAGAGGGAGAACGAGAGAGGAACAGGGCCGACCAAAGAAACGTGATGAACGAGTGTGAAATGATCGAAGTAATCCAATTAAATAAGGGGCTATTGTCGGTGAGTAAACAAGGAAGGTATCCATGAATTTAATTGCAATAATACCAACGTTTACGCGGTCAATGGTTGACAAAATAGTGTCGGCTAGGTTTAAAAGGAAACACAGGTCAATTGAGGCGTAATTATATTAACAGTGAGGCCGCGCCTAGCATAAATAAGCGATTTCCATATCATTATATTGATTACAAACGGATTAGGACATTCAATTGATTGATTTCTTGATTCGGATACAAGAAAACGTGAAGGTGGGTGGGTTTGGTAATGGATATCCATTAAACAATATGGGTCAAGACAATATTTACATATAGAACCTTAAAGTTTGAGGATGGACACATAAAGGTTTAAGCTTTATATTTTGGATTAAAAGTGTCAAAGTTAAATTGATGAAACGATAATTAAATAATAAAGTAATTATAATTCGATAAATACGGGAATTTTATTAACTATCGAGCCCGGACCCGTAAATGGGTTGGGTAACGGTTACAAAATGAAAGTGAAAAACCCAAAATGTTACAGTATCCCCTACTTTTGGGTATTTCGTCCCGAAATTAGAGAATCAGCAACGAAAAGATGAGGATACTTGAGTTTCATCTGGTCCTCACGCTCCCACGTAAACTCGGCGCCTTTCTTAGAATTCCAACGAACTTTAACCAAAGGAATGCGGCTTCGCTTAGTAACTTTATCCATATGATCCATAATCTCAACGGGTTTCTCAACGAAATGCATAGATTCATCGCTACTAACTTCATTGAGAGGGATGTGGAGATTACCCTCGGCAAGACACTTCTTGATGTTAAAAACATGAAACACCGGGTGAATGTTAGAGAGTTCAACAGGAAATTTGAGTCGATACGCAACAGGACCAACTCTATCAATAATCTCAAAAGGACCAACTAAACGAGGAGCTAGTTTTCACTTCTTTCTAAAACGAACAACTCCATTCCAAGGGGAAGCTTTGAGTAAAACAAAATCACCAACACTGAACTCTAGGGGTTTACGTCTCTTATCAGCATAACTCTTCTGACGACTATGAGCAGCAAGGAGATTTTGACGGATTTGAGCAATACGATCAGTTGTTTCTTGGACTAGTTCAGGACCAGTGATTTGAGATTCACCAACTTCGTTCCAACAGATCGGAGATCGACATTTACGACCATAGAGCACTTTAAAAGGTGCCATACCAATACTAGAGTGAAAACTATTATTATAAGAGAACTCGATAATCGGTAGATGAATATCCCAATTTCCTCCAAAATCGAGGACACAAGAACAGAGCATATCCTCTAAAGTTTGAATCGTTCGCTCAGATTGACTGACAGATTGCGGGTGATAAGCAGTACTAAGATCCAATCGAGTAACCAAAGCGGATTGAAGTGACTTCCAAAAACGAGAAGTAAAATGACCATCACGATCAGATATAATAGATAACGGAGTTCCATGATGGCAGACAATCTTCTCAACGTAAATACCCGCCAATTGCTCAACAGAATAAGTCTCCTTGATAGGAATGAAATGAGCAGACTTGGTCAGACTATCAACAATTACCCAAATACTATCATGTTGCTTGTGGGTAGAAGGAAGCTTAGTGATAAAGTCCAAGGCAATACCTTCCCATTTCCATTCGGGGACGGGAGGTTGCTCGAGTAGACCAAAAGGTCGATGATGCTCGGCTTTCACTTTGTAACAAGTGAGGCATTTAGAAACATACAAAGCGATATCTTTCTTCATACCAGGCCACCAATAGACATACGAAGGTCAGCGTACATCTTATCCGCACCGGGATGTATGAAATATCGTGACTTGTGAGCTTCGTCCATAATAAATGTGCGAAGATCATCACTATTGGGGATCCATAAGCGGTTCAGAAAGTAAAGCAGACCATTGGGTTTAGTTTCAAGTTGGGTTTCGGCACCACACAACATCTCGTCATACATATTGCCTTCGGTGACGGTTTCGTGTTGAGCATCGAGAACACGCTTTTTGAGATCATTTTGAACAAGAACACAAGTAAGAAGTATCGATTTGAATGGTTTCTTACAACTGAGAGCGTCAACCACGACATTCGCCTTTCTAGGATGATAGAGAATTTCGCATTCGTAGTCGCCAAGCAACTCGGCTCATCGACGTTGTCTCATATTGAGTTCTTTTTGGTCAAAAATGTGTTGGAGACTCTTGTGATCGGTAAACACCACACACTTCGTACCATAGAGGTAATGTATCCAAATCTTCAAGGAAAATACGACAACACCAAGTTCGATATCATGCGTCGTATAATATTTCTCGTGAACCTTGAGTTGTCTCGAAGCGTAAGCGATAACCTTGCCTCGTTGCATGAGAACGCAACCAAGACCTTGGTTAGAAGCATCGCAGAAAACGATAAAATCTTCATTTCCTTCCGGAAGAGCAAGGATAGGAGCATTGCAAAGCATGTCCTTAAGAGTTTCAAAGGCTTCTTCTTGCTTTTTCCCCCACACAAAGGTTTTACCTTTGTGTGTTAAAGCGGTGAGGGGCAATGCGATCTTGGAAAAGTTATGAATGAAATGACGGTAATAACCCGCCAAACCGAGAAAAGAACGAACTTCGGTGGGAGTCGTAGGCGGCTTCCAATTCTTAACAGCTTCGATCTTTGCAGGATCAACTAAACTTCTTTCAACCAAAACTCGCACTTAGAAAACTTGGCATACAATTGCTCCTTTCGAAGCAGATCAAGAATGGTTTAGAGATGATTCTTTTGGTCGCTCTCGGATTTCGAATAGATCAAAATGTCATCGATGAAAACAATAACGAACTTGTCCAAGTAAGGTTTACAAACATGGTTCATGAGGTCCATAAACACCGCGGGTGCGTTTGTCAACCCAAAAGGCATAACACAGAACTCGTAATGACCATAACGAGTTCGAAAGGCGGTCTTGGGTATGTCATCTTCACTAAATCGGAGTTGATGATAACCCGAACGGATATCGATCTTATAGAAGCATGCGGCTCCTTGAAGTTGATCGAAAAGATCGTCGATTCGAGGGAGCGGATAACGATTCTTGACGGTAAGCTTGTTGAGTTCACGGTAGTCAATGCACATGTGGAATGAACCATCTTTCTTATTGACAAATAGCACAGGTGCGCCCCAAGGAGAAGAACTTGGGCGAATGAAATCCTTGTCCGAAAGTTCTTGGAGTTGGCTCGAGGGTTCTTGCATCTTGGAGGGTGCAAGACGGTAGGGGGCTTTAGCTACGAGGTTAGCTCCGGGTATAAGATCAATTCGGAATTCGACTTGACGAACAGGAGGAAGACCAGTGACATCATCGGGAAAACATCGGGATAATCACGAACGACCGGGATATCGGATAACTTCTTCTCTTTCTGCTCTTTCTCTACCACGAGTGCTAGGAAGGCGACACATTTCTTGCGTAAATAACGTTGAGCTTGAAAGCACGACATGAGATTAATCTTAGACGTTGGAGTATCACCGAAAACCTTAAGAATACACCTGTTTTTGAGAGGTATACGAATGAACTTTTCAAAGCAAACAACTTCCGCACGATTAAGAGTTAACCAATCCATCCCTACGATTACATAGAAACTACCCATTTGCATCGGAATGAGGTCAATTAGAAACTAGACTTTGTTAAGAACTATGACGCAATCCCTGACTACCGAGTCAATCATAATAGAATTCCCGTCGGCTACTTCTACGGTAAAAGGTCTAGACAACTTATCCCGAGGCTTATCAATAATATACGCAAAATCCAAAGATATAAAACTCTTATCGGCACCCGTATCAAACAAACCGAAGCATGATGATTATCAATAAGAAACGTACCATTCACCACATCGCTAGAACTCTGAGCTTGATTCACATTCATCATAAACGCACGACCATTGGACCCTTGAGGGGTTTGAGCAACTTGGTTCAAAGGAGGAGCTTGAATAACAGGAGTTTGTGTTGATGCCGATGGGGGAGCCATGAGCTGAGGCACATGAGGTGCATGGGCTTGGGGTGAATAGGCTCGAGGTTGGTAGGTTTGCACTTGGTAGGCTTGGGCAGTGTAGTACGGTGAATGGTATACTTGGGCTTGTGGTGGATGGGTAACATAAGGTGGCGCAGGCATGACATGGGCTTGGTTAGCATGGGTGAGTATTGGGCAGGCGTTACGGAAATTATTAGGGTCTCCGCAGTGGTAACAAGCTCGGGTATTAGGAACACCGGGCTGAGCAGGGTTAGCAGTAGGGGGTGTAGACCGGGTTTGGACAACTTGAGAACCAGGCGGTGCACGACAAGAATTGGCAAGGTGGCCGTAACGGTTGCATTGAGTGCATAACCGGCAACGGGATTGAACCGGGTGATGGCGGTTACACCTGGCACAAAGGGGATGTGGGCCAAAGTAAGCTTTCTTGTTTGGGGCATTAGGGTCATTTGGGGCTTGGTTGTTGGATTGGTTGACGGAATAGTTTTGATGGTTAGGCTTACGTTTTTGGTAGTTCTTGCTGAAGCGGTTGTTGTTGTTGGATGGTTTGGCCTCAACTTTGGCATAGGTAGAGGAGTCGGTTTTTGTCTTGTCGGGGGTGGACTTGGAATCCTTGCGAGACAAGGCTCCATCCCGAACGTGACTATCGGTGAGGGAGGCAGCTAGGTCCATCGCCTCGTCGATTTTTAATGGGTTACGACTCATTACGGTATCACGAAAAGCGAGCCGGAGACCACGAATGTATTTCTGAATTCCGCGGGTCTCGGGGGTTACCAGATGTGGCACAATACGGCTCAGCTCGTGAAATCTGCTAAAATAAGCGGAGTTATCGCCACCAATTTGCTTAAGATCCCAAAAATCCGTTTCCAACCTCTGCAGTTCATGTTCTGGGCAAAATTCCTTTTTCATTGCCTCCTTCAGTTCCTCCCAAGGCATAGCCATGACCAAATCTGACCCTAGGTCGTTCCTCAGGGCATTCCACCATACAACAGCTCGATCCACAAAGCAGCTTGAAGCAAATTTGGTCCGTTTAACTTCCGGACATTCACAGTGGATAAATATGCTTTCCATTTCTTCAAACCATTGGAGCAAGGTGGTGGCATTTTCCTCGCCACGGATGGATGGAGGTTTGGTGCTCAAGAAGTTACGAAAATCATAGTTGTTGGGTGTGGTCGAAGTGGCTGAACCATTAGAATTGAGGCTTTGGATTTGGGTGACAATTGCAGGCATAGCAGCAACAAACTCTTTCATGATTCTAGCAGCCAGGCGGCGGTCGCGTGAGCCAGATGAACGTTGATGACGACGGTGATTTATGAGTGACGACATTCTACGGGAAAATAAGAGTAAAGGTTTATGAGTTGGGGGATCATATGTGTAAATATTTATTGGGAAACAAAGCTAGTTAAAACCATTAAGTTTCTGTTAGGTTAGTTTCACAAAAGTATAACGAAATGCATCTAGGGACGTTGGCCTCCCATGAGCTTTTCATGGCAATTTGAATGGCCCAACAATAATTAACGAAAACACATGTGAGTTGGACAGCCCATTATGCATTACATGGCAATTTGGTTGTCCCAACTAATTAACGAATTATCGATGCAATATAGTTTTTCGGCCCGATAAGCGTCTTTAACCGACCAAACTAAATAACGAACTATCGAAACAAAATATGGTTAGTCGGAGTATCCGACAAAAATACAAAACAAGTTAACAGATGGATAGTCGGGATTCCCGACTAACCACATGAAATAACGTAAAAACCATAATCGGAAGGTTACCGAATTTAAGCCACGAATCACCGTGAAATCGGTTTAAAAAATGTATATAGGAATGCAACCACTAGTGTGGTTACGGTTGACAACTTAGGGTGTCGGTCACATGGCATTTATGGGTCTCGCTCGGGTCCATAGGGTTGAGTACTGTGGTCAGGTTATCACCCAGGTTAGGATTAGCGTCTTACCATTGGTTCTTGGAACCGTTTTGCCAGTGCCCAACTCACAGTTTCTCTCCCCTTTTCTTATGATAGGGACATGCTATATAACCTAGCCCGAAGGAGAACGAGTGAAAACAAGAGGTGGGAATTCTTAAGGAATTTCCCGCAATTAAAAAGCAATCTAGTATTGATTTTAAATTAAAAATTTTAAGTTTTGAGGCATAGCCTCGGAGCAGTGCGTGTGTGCATGACATTAATATAATAAGAAAATTATTAACTAAGGGAAAGCAATAACAATCAAATAAAACACGTAAGGTAAGAAGATAAGCACGTATAGCGCTCCTAACATGTGTCTAAGGCATTCTCTAACGACCTATCTTAAATCTTCGGCTCTGATACCAATCTTTCACACCCCAACCTACGGCGGAAATGCCGGGGCGTAGACTGATTGTTACAGCTCGTAAGGTCACTATCATGCAAATATTTAAAATTCAAATATCTATTTATTTAATTCAAATAACACCATTATTCATTACAAAAAGAAATCCAAGTAACCAAACATCAAATAATTCAAATGAACATTTAAAGTCTCAAAATAAACTCTTCTAGCATAAGTCCTTAAACAATTCTTCTAAGTCCATACTTCACATCAAACGGTGACCTGCATATGCGTTGAAAATAATATAGTTTGTCAACACGAGGTTGAGTGAGCAACACACCAGTTCAGTTTACATATATAATAAAATACGTAGCTGCAACGAGTCAAACGAGATTAACAAATCAACCAATGAGCAAATAAAATGAGATGTCGAAAAGCACAAAGCTAAATGGACTAGCGTATGATCATACTATTTTCTGAGATTATTGCTGGACCTCTCCGAATGCGGTTCACATTGAGCACATAAACATATAGCAAGTATGGCATGAGATTAGTTAGCACATAAGACAACGATTGTAGTTTTGTGTATAGATAAAGTGCGAAAATATACTAAGTTACGCATATGTCCCCAAAACAGTATGAAAACGAGTAAAAATGGGGAATGTGGTACTCACCTCAAAGATGAACGAGGATGATTAAGGTAGCGAGAATGAAATAAGAGGATCACGCGCGAATGTTAATGCCTAAGAGAGTAAAGGATGCGTTTAAAATAAAGATCTTGATTACGACATTAATTAAGTGACAACCAAATAATATTATATTAATAATATATTTTGCAAGGGTTTATTATTAAACAATTATGTTTGTTTAAGAAAGCATAACTTAATAAAATATCATCCTTAGTTTTTATAAATAAAGTTACTTGATTTATATATATATACTTATTAAAACGTTAGTTTTTAAGTATCTTTATATATATATATATATATAAGTGAAAACATGTCTTAGAGAATACATATAATAGTTTGAAGGCTTGGAGGTCATCATCATCAACCGTCATCATCATCCATCATCATCATCATTAAGAAGGAAGATTCATCCACATTTGGTCAGATTGTTCTAGTTTAATCATGTGTGTGTTATCATCATCCATTCTAATGTTCACAACTATGCTCATTATGAGCTAAACTCCATTTACCATCTAAAATCTATGAAGAAGCTTTGTTTTACTTGATAATTATATAAAACATGTGGTTTAGTTTAGTAAAGTACATGGTTATCTTGCAATTATCTTTTGATGAGAAATGTTTCACCATCTAAATTCAACAATTCAAAGTTGGTGATTGTCAATTATATTGGTAATCATTCATGATCGATTTATGTTCTTGAAAGATAGAAATACTTTGATAACTTATCGAAACATGGATCCTTATATTTTACTTAGAAATGATGAGATATAAGTTGTGATCTATTTCTCTAAGTTTTGGTAATCCGAAAATGGCATTGCTAACGCAATTGCTTAGGATATCATGCTAGTTAAAGAAATCACATGTTAACGGAATGTGTAATTATAACCTACTTAAATTAACCAGGGGAGGTTATGTGATAAACTATAACCACCCGAAGTTGTTAGAATTGGTATTTGAGAAATCGAAGTCAATCCTAATATTTCTACTTTACGAAACTACTTGCCAACTTAAATTGACATTCTCGAGGTAGCATGACATTAGGAAAGGATCGACTTTAAAATGCGCACGCTACTCTCTTTTATGTCATGAATGCTCGCTTAGAAATGAGGAGTTATCTATCATATATTGTTACGACAAGTTTATCACATGTTTACATATTAATCATCAATGATAAAATGGTGTGAATTCTTGATCTTAGATGGTAACATTCATATATTTGAACTAATTGTTTAGAATTTCTCGTCTTGGTCACCTATATATTATATATAAGTATTTATATTTTCTAAAAAGTTAGAAAATTAACCCCAAAAATGATTAAAACCTCCAATTAAAGTAAAACAATGATTTATTATTAGAAACATTTGTGTCCACGGATCGATACTTGGTTCTTACCAATACTATTCTACATATACGATAGGTACACTTGCCTATTTTGTGTGTGTTTAGTCTAGTAGAAATCACTTTTATAAATTTAAAACACGATCTTGTGCAAAAGCTTAAATCATCCAATCCATTATATTTTAACCGCAACGCACACAACACATCAAACACACACACATTATGTCATTGTTATGCCCACGATAACCAGGTCAACATCCCTAGCTGATAAGATATCTTTTAACATGTTATGTTGCGTCTTGCTTCGCATCCTGATATGTCTTTTGAAGCCGTCACTAATTCGGAAGAGGTTGGTCTAGCACCAATGAAAGGTGAGGAGTCATCACACGCTAGCACCCTAAGTGACACCAACGAGTGGCAGTGGTTACCGGACTTAGTTAGATACTGAATACATCAAAAACAAGTTCCATCCTTCCTCTATTTTCGACATTACCTCATTAACGTTCGTTACTTCTGTTTTTAATATCATCACTATCATATAAAGGAAAAATGGAAAGGACATAACATCCCAATGTAGATAAATTGACGAGTACGGTCCGGAACGTAATCGTGAATCTATAGGTACATTGGTGTGAGATGGGATTTCATTGTGCGAACACTTTTCTAAATAAAACTCTTAAAACTCGATTATCTAAAATTACCGACGACGACGAGCCCTAGACTATCATTACTGTAACATCACGTAAATTTCGGGCCAAAAATGTCAAGTTTCCAAAATAAAAGGACCGATTTTACCAATTTCCAAACTCCAGGGGCTAAAATGTAAAATCTGTTTTATTAACCCATCGCGCTACGCGACAGGGTCAAGAAAGACACCCATCGCATACCGTGATGGGGTGTCTGACACACACTGACACGTGTGCCACGTGGCACACGGTGGCAACGCCTGCC